>NC_136011.1:24752283-24807270 GCF_048128805.1 Centroberyx gerrardi
GAGAGAGACAGACAGAGAGAGAGACAGAGAGAGAGAAAGAAAGACGTGTCCTCTCTCGGTTCAGTCAGCTGGTTTTGTCCTGAAGCTGTTTAGCAGTGGGGAAATGTTGGCTGATAATAGATGCTAAGGAGTAAATTTGCATATGCTCTTTTTCAGAAACGCTTCACTCTCATTCAGTTAGAGACATTTTCTTTAGTGCTTTTTGTTATTTAGTTATGGGTGAGTCATGCATCAACTGGAAAGTCAAGTCAAGTCAAGTCAAATTTTATTTATACAGCACATTTCATACACAGGGCAAAAAAAGACAATACAATCGCAACACAATCATAGAAGTGCAAGTGCAGAAGATAAATATGCATCAACAGGTGTTAGTGCAGTTATACAAGAATCAGTGCAGAATATGCAAATGTCAAAATATACAAAACACACACACACGCCCACACACACATGCACACACACACACACACACACACTAAGAACTTAGCCATAGACTGCTGTGAAAAGTAAGGTTTTTAACCTGCTTTTAAAAGTGTTCAGTGTGGGGGCCTCTCTCAGGTCCTCAGGCAGGGCGTTATCTACTTGGGGCATAAATACAAAAGGCAGCATCCCCTGCTTTAGAGTTAGTACGAGGGATGCTTAAAAGACCACTGCCTGTGGACCTGAGCGTTCTTGCTGGTTTGTATCTAATTAGCATGTCTTTTATATACTGAGGTGCAAGGCCATTCAGAGCTTTGTATACAAGTAGCAGAATTTTAAAATCGATTCTAGTTTTGACGGGGAGCCAACGCAGAGATCTGAGAACAGGTGTACTGTGTTCAGACTTTTTAGTTCTGGTGAGAACGCGTGCAGCCGCATTTTGAATTGACTGTAGTCGCCGCACAGCTGATTTTGGGAGGCCGGTGAAAAGACCATTACAGTAGTCTAGTCTACTTGTTATAAATGCATGAATTAATTTCTCAGAGTCTGATTTTGATAGAAAGCCCCTTAGTTTTGAAATGTTTTTTAGATGGTAGAAGGCTGATCTTGTGAGTTGATTGATATAAAATTAAAATTTAGATCGCCGTCTATGATTACACCAAGATTTCTAGCTTCACTTTTGCTCTCCAGAGACAGAGAACTGAGATGAGCTGCAATTCTCTGTCTCTGAGCTTTTGCACCAAAGATGAGTATTTCTGTTTTGTACTTGTGAAAGTAGATTTATGATAAATATTTAATTGGTTTCCAACCCCTCACTTTTGTTTGTTTCAGTCTGTGGCTTCAGTCAGGAAACTGAACTCCTGGCAAAATAAAAAGGTTACGTTAAGCTACATTGGATTGGAAATGACCAATGGGTATGAAGGTATCTCTATGTTGCAGAGTGTCCCATGTATCTAATACATCTAATACAAATACAGCCTAAAAGCTCAAAAACGTGTCTGGTGGACACTCGCCTTGAACCCAGATCTCTGGCTTGGCAAACTTATGCTTTACCAACCAAGCTTAAAGGAATAGTTCACCCAAAAATTTAAATTCGGTCATTATCTACTCATTCTCATGCCAGTACAAACTCGGGTGAGTGTTTTTTCTTCATACAACTTACCTGGAGTTCTCCAGGCTCGTTGCTGGAGGAGCTTCTTCCAGTGAATGGGGAGCTGGACATTCTGCTTCAAAAAGGGCAATAAATGTCCAAAAAATTACTCCATAAAGCTTGTGTAGTATAATCAAAGTCTTCTGATGCCTGACGATCGCTCTGTGAGTCGATAAAAACGAAATTTGATCCATTATTTCATGAAAATCCGAGTCGATCGCCATTGCATGTACTTCCGCCGATCCGATTGACTCGGATTTCCATGAAATAATGGATCAAATTTTGTTTTTTTCGACTCATAGAACGATCGTCAGGCATCAGAAGACTTTGATTATACTACACAAGCTTTATGGAGTAATGTTTTGGACATTTATTGCCCTTTTTGAAGCAGAACGTCCGGGTCCCCATTCACTCCCCATTCACTGGAAGAAGCTCCTCCAGCAGCAAGCCTGGAGAACTCCAGGTAAGTTGTATGAAGAAAAATGAGTAGATAATGACCGAATTTAAATTTTTGGGTGAACTATTCCTTTAAGTCAAAGTGATGCAGCAGTGGTAATGGCACAAAAGTAACGTTTTTTTTAAAGTTTTGGGACTGACCGACCAACAGAGCGACTTACTAATACTAGCTGCTGGTCACTGCTCAACATTAGTGTGAAGGTTACGTTCCTTCACCACTAATCGGATTATGCGATAATAGCACAGATTTTCAGGTTTGTTGTGTAAAAAGGTTAGCTAATAGTTAAAGTTTAGGCAAGTAAAACGACTTTGGGTTAAGGTCTGGATTAATTTAGGCAACTAAAACTTTTTGTTCAGGTTAAGGTAAAGTTTTGGTCATGGTTAAATATAGGAAAAACTGAAAATGAGAACTTCTGTTATGGTATAAAAATTGTTAGCACGAGTTGGGAGTTGAGCGTGGGAGTTTAAAGCGAAAGTATAGCCTGTCCGCTGCACTATTTCAATGTCAAATTACTGCCCGTTTCTAGTCGTGTCTCCTCTGTGTTATCTACTCATGTTGGGGAAACGTATTTCTCTCACAGAAGTTAATTTCAAGCTAGGTTTGACACTGCAAAGTTTGTTTTTAAAAATGAAAAACAAGTTAATGTTAAAGGAAAAAAAAAAATCTAATTACACACAGCATGCATTGCAAAAATGATTAGGGAAATGCAAACTGGACGAAGATGAAGAAGTAGTAAATGGACTATAACTCTAAATGACACCGGTATTCTCCTTTATACTAGTGCGCACTGCTGGTGAGTGTGTTTGATTTGCTCTCAGGTTTGATCAGTCAGGCCGTGAAGACTGCAGGAGAACGTTTGATTCATTACTCAGGCGGTGCCGACTGTTTGGTGAAGTGTGAGGTCAGGAAATGTGTCCTTTTCCTCCACTCTACACTCAGACGGGGGATTTACTTTAATAAATAATATACCGGGAACAGAGTTGATGTAAAATTGCGGCCCTCTGCCCATTTCATCAGCCTGAGCGCGGCCCGCCTCATCACAATTTACTACTTTTCAATGAGCTGGTTGTCTGTATTGAGAGGACCATAAACCTCTGAATATAATCCAATTGGTGTGAATGTGTGGCGCATTTGCCCGCAAAACCCACCGTCCTTTTGTGATTCATGAGAGGGAGGAGTCAGCGAGGGCCGAGGCGAGGGAAGGGAGAGGAAGCGGAGGATAAATCCCTCTCATAATTCTCCTTTAGTGTCGTTTATGAAAATGTGTGTTGGAGAAGGGGAGCTATGAATGGGATGTGATGAAGTCAAGGTTACATAACGGCTGCAGCGCCTGCCGGTGTGAACTTGGAGCCGTCAGTCACGAATCTAGATTTATTAAGCCAGGGACAAGTAGTTAAGTGATAAAACTGACAGAGGACTGCAGTCCATCCATCTGGGTTTGTGACGCATTGATATTTGCTCAAGGCCGGTCCCACCGGAGCACCGGCTCCCTAAACACACACTCATTCATCAAACGGCCCTGTCATCACCTCAGATGACTCGCTGTTGGTCCAAGAATCTGTCCGACTCTGCGGAGGTCACGCTCCTCTGTCACTCTCCGAGGCAGCGGCTACCGGTTAGTACTGAATAAACACACCGCTGGATACTGCAGCAGAGCAGAGAGGCTGTCCTTCGACTGCAGGATCCAGGTTCAGACTCTCACAGCGGCAAGCCTCCTCCCTGCTGAAGTGTCCTTGAGCAAGACGCTGAATCCCTACTGGCTGCAGGAGGGATGGAAGTGAAAACAGAAAAGGGAATTTCTCTGCAGTGATCAGTAAAGTACAAAGGTGAAAGTAACTAATTACATTGACTCATGTTACTAGTTGTAGTTTTTTTTTAAGTCAGTATTTTTACGTTTACTTAAGTACATCTTTACTGAGAGTTGTACTTCACTACATTTGAAATCACATCCATTACAGAGGACACATTTTGTGGCTCTCCATAAACAACAGAAACTGGACAAAGGTAAATTGGCCAGCTGTGTATCCATTCACAGTGAGAAGAGGAATCTGGCTTTACTTTAACGCTGCGGATTCAAAATTCTGCAGACAGCTCATCTGATATTCTGTAGGATGCCAGAATCTACTTTGAGCTTTCTGGACGAGTCCTGGGCCTAATTTAACAAAACAGCTACATACTGGAGCTGTCTGCATATTCCCTTTGACTGTAAATCGCCATCTGTTCCCTCTTACACCCAGGCCGGGTTTCTGCCACAAGGGATAATTAGATCAGATCCTGCGTCTCGGTAAGTGTGTGCGAAGAAGAAATGCCGTTGGTATTAAAGACTGGAGCTGACATTGAACACCGCAGGACAAAGCTGAGTGACAGCCAGAAGTTTTGAGATGAAACAGACATATAGGTGTCTGATACGTTATTTAAGGACGATGTTAGTGGAATGGGAGATGCGGCAGATCTTAACAAGTCAGTTTCAACCTTCAAATCTTATTTTTCTTATAACAAGAGATAAATTCTGCCAGTGGGGTGAGTAAATTCCACAATTCCGCAGTTTCACTTGTTTCAGGAATTTTCTAGAAATGAGTGTCAGTATGAAACAAGTCAGAATAAGGCAGATCACTGCACTACTATGAAAAAAATGACACTTGTTTCTGCAAAATTCTTGAAACAAGTTGATTTGCATTGGAAACAAGTGAAATTATCAAACCCCATTGGCTGGTTTTTTCACTTGTTTTAAGAAAAATACGATTTTAGGACTCAATAAGAGACTAAATGACTTGTTAAGATGGAGATTTTTTGCAGTGCAGGTGCGCCGATGCCAGAATACTTCTAAAACTTTCTCCTGCTTCCCTTCATTTTTGTGACACACTGATCCCCGAGGGAGAAATTCTCTTCTTGCTTGCCTGCCTCCAACCAGAGGTCAGAGGTCAGATTCAGCTACAGAACAGCGTCACCGGAGCTGACAGGGATTCGGTGTTTTGCTAAAGGACGCTTCAGCAGGATGGACGCTTGATCTCATGAGGCTTTGAACCCGGACTTTACATTTGGAAGATGGTCTCTCTACTCTCTATAACTCCCGGCTCCCCTTCTGGCTGCACTTACTGCTGCAGCAGCTACAAGTCTACTGGGTGTTGTTTGGATGTTGAGTTGTTCTCAGTAGGTGTTGTGATGCCAAACTAGGTTTTACACTGTTTGAATTCTGGCAGTGTATGTGCAGTGCAACTCTACATTGGTTTAAATATTTATGTCTCCCCTAAAGTAAGTTTGTCAGTTTGAGGGGCCAATTTTTGTTTTCATATCCTTGTTCCCACAAGTCAGACTGGTTTGTTAAATACAGACCATAATTCCCACCCACTGCTTCAACCCTCCACCTTTCCTGTACAATCCCAGCTCCATATTAGCATCAGTATTTCAGTTTTTTATATGAACCTTTATAGTATGCTAACATTAGCATTTTGTTGTCAGCCGCTCCTTTATGTTAGCATTAGCATTTTAGTATCAGCCTTTACATTATGATAGAATCAGCTTTATTGTCTTAGCATTATTACATTAATATCAGCATTTAAAATATGTTAGCATTAGCATTTTTATATGAGCCTCTACATTGTTGTTAGTAGCCTATGTTAATAACAGCTTTCGCATTACGTTAGCATTAGCATTTTGACATGAGCATTATCAACATTTCATATTTTATAATCCATATGTAAGCAGTCGAGACTATTGTGCATTTAATATGAACTCATATTTGTTAATGTCACTGTTCATGCTTAATTCATGTTAGTAAACATATTAGTTAACAATATTAACAAACATGTTTAACAACATTTATTAATGCGGTTGTTCATTTAACATTAATCTTTATTAATGTTGTTATTCATGTTTAATTCATGTTAGTAAATCCATTAGTTATTAGTTAATGAACACTTAATGTAGTTACCATAAATATTGATAATCACCTGAAGGTCAGCTGTGTGTCCTTGAGCAAGGCACTGAACCGCTTCTTTCTGCACACTGGCTCGTATTCAGAGATGAGATAAGCGCACACAGTGAGGATTTATCTAGCTTTATTTAGCATTCAGACTTCAGACTAGGTGCCTCTCAAGCAGCTATGTGTGCAGTTTGGAGTTTCCAAATCAAACAACATGGATGACTGTGAAGTGCATTAGCAACATGTAGACAGAACACCTCAACCTCAGGACAGTGTTAGGAAACAAAGGCTTTTCAGGCCGGCGGTGGCTGCTGTTTGGTGTGAAGTGATGCCACCTGCAGCCGCGGCGGCTTCACTGTTTTGTGTGAAGAACAGAATGAACTGGACGACTTCTCACTTTGGTGGCAGAGATAACTGTTTGAATTTTTCAAAGTTTGAAGGACTTCATTACCCAGAAATCACTGTGACGTCTGTAAACTGAACACTCCTCGGACATGAATTTGAAAAAAAACAATCTTTGTGCAGCAGGTTCAGCCGTCGTCGTTGAGTCCAGCTGTCCCTGGACAATTTAGGATTATTGAATTGATTACTTGAAATTAATTTGGGCAAGTAAGGCAAATCTAGTCTCAATTAGTGGGGATGGGACGCTCTTCTCTGTTGCAGCTCCAATTTGTGATTTAGACTGATAAGACGGCTGTTTTTATACATAAAAACCTTGCAGAGTGCAGTTTTTAAAATATTAATCTGTCAGTATTCGACATAATGAGAATACTTTCAAACCAATAGGAGTTCTGTGTTTGTATCTTTGTCTTTAATATGATCTATTTGTTGAATTCCTGTATCCAAAGGCAAAAGCTTATTCTTTGCTGCTGCCATGACACAATTTCCCATTGGGGATCATTAAAATTGTATCTTATCTTATCTTATCTTATCTTATCTTATCTTATCTTATCTGTTGTTTGGTGTTAAAGTTAGATGCTTCTCATCTGTCCCTCTGGGTTGCTGAAAGGCCTCTTTAGCTCAGGGACAGATACTGGAGGATTTTCAGATATTGCACACAATTACCTATCACTGTTAGCAGTTAAGATCTAAAGATCTTTAATTCAAAGCTGTCTAAGCACCGCCATGGGTGGAAAAACACTAACTGAGATAATTAAGCATCAAAAGTTCCCATCCACTTTTCAAGACCTTAGTACTCTTAGAAGAATATGAAAAAAAACATCTTGTCTAATCTTATCTTAATTTCATTTCTTCACGTCAGGAATATGAGAAAAACCATGAAAATAATGACTTGAGTTACTCAGGCTGATCTTGTACCCAAAGATTTGAGAGGTATAGAGGTGTAGAGCTTAATTCAGTTCAAGGTTTTGATCTCACTGAACCCCAATTACATAAATCCACAAAATAATAGGATTGTGGTGAAAATCCTTCACCAAAGGATTTCCCAGTGAAGAAGTACCTCATTGCATAGCCAGTTCAAGAAAACTTCATGAAATAAATTTGTCTTTTCTTCACCTTTACCCTCAAATTCCACTAAATGTGTTGTGTTGTCATCAGCATTGCGTCAATAAGACTTTTTCGCAGCTCCACAGAGCGATCTGGTTTTGAAAGAGGAGCAGAGGGGAAAGTGTCTGCACCGTATTCATCAATATGCATAAGCATAGCTTTGCATGTTTATATGTAAACAAATGCTAAGCTGAAACAAACTACAGAGAAACATCCGTATAACAGTTTACAATTATCTGCTTCTTGGAGTCATGTTGAAAAATATATGGGTCGTTTTTAATTAATTTAATCATAAACAATGTGGATGGCCATTCATTTTAGCATTTAGCAAGTTGATACACCAGAAAACAACTAATATCCACTTTATTTTAATGCACTTTATGAGGATGAACATGTACGTCTACCATCAAGATTTGCGATTTTTGAGGTTGGACGTTTCCATCGGACGCGATGCAGAGCGAACGCAACATGAACGCAATGCGGGCAGTGAAGCAGCTTTCACTGATTTTAACAAGAACAGTAACACACTTCTACTTCAAATCATTTTGGCACAAAGCCATCATGCTCTCCCATTTAGTCAAATTGCGTGGCAAAATCTTGATCACAAAGTATATTTAAAAAACGAACATATTTCACAGTTGAGACGTTGAATTGAACAGGACACTGGGGGCCTAAAGGTTGAAAACGCTGCATTGCACCACTAGAAGTAGCTATAGAATATGCAACATGAAAAAAAACGAAGCCAGTAGAGTATACTGCGCCTCTTTACCTATTCTGTTGCAAAACCACAGGAGAGTAACACACACCAGACCAACTCACACACTCACTTAGCCACCACCAGCACTGCAGCTACTTAAATTTTACATAAACTTCAAAGAGTGAGAGAGAGAGAGAGAGAGAGAGAGAGAGAGAGAGAGAGAGTGAGTGTGTGTGTGTGTGTGTGTGTGTGTGTGTAGGTGTGTGTGGGCGGTCACACCTGACCACCTCCTTCCACTGCCAACGCTGGTACTGCAGTCATACTTCATTATGGCTTTGCTTTACAGCCACTGCCCTGGGGAGATGTTAAAACATGAGCGTGTGTTGAAAGGTTCTCCACAGATAATCAACTTCTCCATCTCCTGCGTTACTCTATTGATTCCCGAAGGAGAAATTCATCTTTAATCTCGGCCGCTCGGCTCGCAGGTCAGAGCGCAGGCTAAAGTGGGAGCCGGCAGGGGTTCAGTATCACGCTCAAACACATTGCAGCGGGGCGGGCGCTTGCGGACACGGTGGACTGAACCTGAGTTCTCCGTTTGAAGGACGGCCTCCTCAGTCGCCGCGCCACCCTGCTGCCCTTATTCACGCCCAGAGTCCCAGGCTGTCCGAACCCCAAGCTCCGCTGCAGCCGCTGGACATCAGCCACCGAGGGAGCGCGTCCTGTAAGAGACATTTGGAGAGTTTCACATCTACCAAATAATAGTCATCATAACAAAAAATCCAAGGCGACTCTCTCATTGAAAAGATAAAAAAAAAGCCTTTATTCTTATGACTAATGCATCTTGCAGAAATTAAACAACGGATCAACATCCCCCTCTCCCTCCCAGTCTTTCTTGTCTTTCCACTTTGTACTGTTAAATAATAGGTGAAAATGCCCCAAAAAATAATCTTTAACCAAAAAAATACCCTAACCTAACCCCCTAACACAGGATCATACACACAGGTGTATTTAATAACCAGTAGCCCCACCTAAGACAAAATGATCACATAAAGTAAGCCTACAGATCAGCATCAGCACATAATAAACATGGACATGGACAAAACAAAAACGAAACTCTGGCGCCAGTGAAAAGAATACATGAATGCATTGCATCCATGATGACAATGAGCAAATATACAGTACATTAGAGCAAATTTACATGTGACAAACACAGTAGACTCATGTACTTCCACAAAATTCTCCATACCCATTCACAGAAATGAGGAGAGATATCCATTTGGAAAAAGAGTGACCTACTCAAACAAAATGAATGCTGTCATGAAAATAAAATTCACTGTTGAATATCATTAGCTCTTAGCTCCCAGCTATCCTGAACCCATTACTAACAAAATGTGTTTTTGAAATATTCAATATTGAACAATGACCATCAGGTAATCTTTTATTCCAAAATGGTTGTTTAGCATTTGAATGGCCCTACAGCATAATATTAAATGAAACACTTCATTCAGAGGCAAATATAATGAAATCATTAGTTTAGCTGGTGGAATTTGTTGATGTTTTATTATACAGATTTCCCACAGGACTATTAGTAGTAGTGCAGCCTGCAGCATCCCCTCTAAATCTGTGTAAAGATAACATTATAATTCACAGTGATTGTTCTTTCTGCTGCATTCTCATTACAGCAGTGCTTGAACTCAAACCAAGGGAACCATTCGGTCCTCAGCTGCTTTTTAAAACCTTTATTTATCCAGGGAAGGTTTGCGTGTATGCTCTTTTTCAGCAACGCTACAACTACGATCCTCCAGTTTTTTTCATTACTCATTCATTTCTTCCACACAGATTTTCCCAGCCAGATCAGGGATTCAAGCCCACAAGTTTCTGGTCACTAGCCTGTTTCTCTAAAGTTTCAAAAACCACCACCACGCTCGTTTCAGCTTCCTCACATTGTCTGTGTCGATGTGATGAAAGTTAAACCTGGCAGATTCAGGCTAAAAAAGGATTTAAATGCCACCTTGTTGCAGAGTATTGCTGTTTTTTTTTGGACTTTTGCTTTGATTTGATAGGTGAAAGTAAAGAGACAGTAAAGATAGGGGCAGAGAGATGTTCAAACCCAGAACATTGCGGTTAAATGTTGCACACCTTAGCCCACTGAGCCACCAGGACACTCCTGAGTAATGCTGTTTTGGTAATTTTATTCTGTTCTGTATGTTTGTCACACACGTGGCCACCCCCACTGATAGACAATTAGTGAAAAAAATAAACCAAAACAAATGAGATCGTTGATTGTGTTCATATCATTTCAAAGACACCAAGCTCAACGCGCTTCCAAGAATGGCTTATGCTAATGCGCTGCCGTTTAGATGTATAATGAGCTATTGTGTGGCATTTTCGGACTGGATAAGCTTCAGAAGGCTGGAGTCGGAGGAAATGCCAGCGTACCAGGTGTGTTTGTGACTGGCAGACGAGCGGCAGGGGAGACGAGCGACGAAAATGTCTCTCATTGTTAGCAGGCAAACGGAGCTGCTGATCCTCACAGTTCAGTGGCTGTTAGACAGACAGGCTCCTTTCTCCAGAGACGACTGCTGAAGAGCAGAGAGCAGGGCTGGGCTCATGAAATACTGTCAGTCAAATGAGTTCCCCAAAACATCGTGGGTCAAACTTGTTCCCCATCACTGTTAGCCAAACCAATTTCAAACTAGTTCCCTACAAAATCCTCAGGCTGACTAGTTTCATAACTTATTCTCAAACAATTTCTAAGCCAAACTAGTTCTTCGTCTACTCACACCACTATCTCACACACACACACACACCGCAAAATCATCATTATTTTAACTCTGAAAGTGTTCAAATAAACACCGCCAGTGTTTATACAAGTCCAATCAACACTTGTTAACACTCGAAAATTTGCTTTGTTGCTACAAAACCATAATTAAAACTAAAATGTTTATTGTTTATTGTGGTATCTAGCGAGTCTCTACATTGTAATAAGGGCACTGGAGAGGTGCTTCTGCTCCTGTCTGTTTCATTCTGCATCAATTCAGCAAAACAAAGTAAAGAAAGTACTGCGAGTAAAGGATTAAGTAAAGCCCTGAAAATGGATAAATAGCATCTTCAGGCCAGCACTAGTCATCCTGCTTGACACATTTACATTTTCAAAGAATGTGAAGGAATGTAATTAAGATAAGATAACATAAGATAACATAATATATGGTGTTTTTTTTCTAATATTCCTCTCAGAGTACAAAGGTCTTGAGGAGTGGGAGGCAACTTTTGATGCTTAATTATCTCAGTTATTGTTTTTCCACCCATGGCGGTGCTTAGACAGCTTTCATGGTGTTAATTAAAGATCCTTAGATCTAAGCTCATATTATTATCATCACTATTACTGTGATAACAGGTAACTGCATGCAATATCTGAAAATCCTCTAGCACCTGTCCCTGAGCTAAAGAGGAAGCTCTTCAGCCACCCAGAGGGACAGATGAGAAGTGTAAAACTTTACAGCAAACAAAAAACACAAGATAACACAAGATAAGATAAGACCACATCACATAAACACAACATAACAGGAACATAATATTAACATAACTAACATGGCACTAACATAACATTAACATAACATTAGCATAACACAAACACAACATTAAAATAACATAACACAACATAACATTAAAATAACATTAACATAACATTAACAAAACAGTAGCATAACATTAACACAACATTAACATTAAAATAACATTAATATAACATAACATTAATAAAACAGCATAACATAACATTAACAGAACATTAACATTAAAATAACATTAATATAACATAACATTCACAAAACAGTAGCGTAACATAACAACATTAACACAACATTAACATCAACATAACATAAAATAACATAACATAACAACACTAACACAGCATTAACATTAACATAACATAACAACATTAACACAACATTAACACAACATTAACATCAACATAAAATAAGATAACATAACATAACAACACTAACACAGCATTAACATTAACATAACATAACAACATTAACACAACATTAACATTAACATAACATAACAACATTAACACAACATTAACACAACATTAACACAACATTAACATCAACAT
Organism: Centroberyx gerrardi; assembly: GCF_048128805.1. Lineage (NCBI taxonomy): Eukaryota > Metazoa > Chordata > Actinopteri > Beryciformes > Berycidae > Centroberyx > Centroberyx gerrardi. The sequence continues at coordinate 24,764,553 of NC_136011.1, forward strand.
AAAATAAGATAACATAACATAACAACACTAACACAGCATTACCATCAACATAACATAACATAAGATGAAACTTTGATGATTCCTGTGGGGAAATTCGTACTTGCAGCAGAAAACAGTAACAGCGTAGAGCAAAGAAGAAGAAAGTATAAACAGAAAAACAGCATATAAACAAGAATATAGCAAATGGGGGCCATATAGTAAACATATGGCAGGTTATTTTACTGAGAGAGTCTACAGTTCTCAGAGAGAGGCAACAGCAGGTCAACAAGAGGAAGAATTATTTACATACACACCCTCTGGGAGACCGGCTGCCAATCACCAAGACAATACTCAGATGTAAACATAACAGAGTTACAATGAGAGAATGGTAAGTTAACATTTTCCATAAAATTGGTAGGTATTTTTCATGAGCCTCAGTGAACCCACTGTGCTTTATTAAATAACAAACATAAACAACATATTACACCTTCCAGCCAACAGCATTTCCCATATTACATCTCCCAACCCATATCTACAAGAAGCACTTGTCTAGTTCTACTTAGTCTTAAAAAAAAAAGTAAATACAAATCCCCTTTACTTTTCTTTATAGTTCACATTTCTTTTCCAAGCACTTCTCTCTTCTGTGATCATTCTAAGGTTACAGGAATATTGTCTCCTTAATATTTGTAGCTTGTAATGTTGATGATCTAGGCAGTGAGGCTTATTCTGCAGCTCGGGACGTCAGAATGTCATGAATGCTAAGAATGTAAAACGTAATGTAAATGTACATTGCATACACTATTTATACTGCTCTCTCTGTGCCTCAGTATTAAATTATATTGGATGAAACTTTAATGATCCCCAAGAGGAAATGGAGTTGTAGCAGCAGCAGAGAATAGGATATATATAAGATTTAAGACAGATAATGACTTCTGAGCAGAGTATCCTCATTTACACATTTACAGAAACGGATGTGGAAGTGTGTGTCGCCAGCTAGTCACACTGTCAGGCATACAGATAGGAGAAAAAAATATACAAATATACAATGGCAAAGAAGAGCAGCTTTGTGCCCCTTTGGGTCAAGGTTGTGCAGATTAGTAGAAAGATCACGGCAATTTTCTGCTTGAAGATGACGGTTCGGGTTTCGGGGCACAAACAGGCATCAGTGTGAATATCCTGCTCAGTGCTGCATGGCCTGAATAGCTAAATAACGCCGAGACTCCACCACTGAACTATGAATGTCCAGGCCAGTTAAGGAGCTCTGAACCTGTAAATCTTCTGCTTGCTATTATTTACTCAAGTGGAGGATGATGCTCATCAGTATTCAGGGTCTCTGGTGCAATCATAGACCCTGTGGGCACTTTGTTATTTCAGCAAAATGGTAAACTGGGTGCTATAGATGGATGGATGGATGGGCTGGAGGAGAGGATAATGGTAGAACTCTCTCTCTCTATCTGCTGTTGTCTGGTGCCAAGTATCAATCTGCTGGATAAATGATGATTAAACACACGTCATGGGAGCCCAGGCCACTCACAGTCCTGATCCAGAAGGTTTTTCTCAGTTGGAGGAGTTGTAGTACTCTCGAACTCACTGACAGAGCTCTGAATGTGAGGGCTGATAAGTGGGAATGGGGAGACAGTGTGGAAGTTGGTAAGTTTGTGTGACACTGTCTGAAGTTGTGGAAGATGTTCATCATTTATTTTTTGTTAACATATGAAAAACCAGATTGAAATTTTGTGTGGGATAGGAAGTTTTTCTTATTTAAACCTGCAATAAGCGATATCAGACCTTATAACCAATCCTGAAACTAATGTGTGCTAGGCCTATGTGGATATTTCTTTGAGAAATATGAGACATAATGATATAAACATATATGAGACATAATGATATAAACCAATATCCACACAGCAGCCAGCTGTGTTGCTGTTTTCACCTCTTTTCTAAAGCTTGTTGTCAAATTTCGCTCCTGAACGAAACTCCTCCTAGGTCCATTCAGTAGCTTTTCATAGTTTGGCTCCTCCCTCGCTGTTTAATGGCGGAATTGATGAAGCGAGCGAGTAAACTTGATAAACTAGTAAACTTGCTGCCTACCTCTTTCACTTGTCACTGTGGGACATGTAATCTTCAGCGGGAGAAAGTTCTGGCAAAGTGAGACTCGTAACCAGCAACACTTCTCCGTAGGTATGTTTATCTTAACTATTAGCCTTTATGCACGGTGCTTTGCAAAGTTTGTCCTTGTTAGGCCTCTGTAGTGCAGTGGCTTTGCTGTGTGTTATTTACAAATGTGTTGCGGTTTATGTCGCCCTCTAGTGGTCAGTAAATGTCACTTATTGCAGCTTTAACCATGACCAAACCCTTTCCCTACCCTTAACCAAGTTCTTAAACTTAACCGTTAGCCAACCTTCAGCTGAAAATGCCGTGTCCAATTCATGCTGTTGCCACAGAATCTAATTTGTGTTATTGTCACAGAATTAAATTTGTGGAGGAGGTCATTTTCACATAACTTTTGTCCACAGCTTGAAAATCTGCATTTCAGAGTTCCTGCTCATTTCACGACTTTTTATGAGATCATGTTGTGCCAGAAAACCTTCTATTCTGTTACCATTCCTCTCCATACACCTATAAAATACTCATGGTACATTAAGATGCTTTGGAGCGCTTTAAAACATTCACCCAAAAATGGCGGTCATTTCAGCTTGATGGGAGAATCTATAAACAGCCCAGTGTGTTCAATTACAGCTATCTTAAAAGACTTTTTTAAGTTAAGGTAACATTCACACTTGTCACACTAAATGGACCCATATCAAATGAGTTTGGTATTTCAGCAGATGATAACTGATATTGATATTCTACATCACACTGCAGTAAAGTGGTCGTATCAGTCGGCCCTTAAGGTTTAGACAGAGAAAGAAACACTTCACTGATATAATATATCAATCAATATTTGGGGCAGGAGAGGGGCAATTTGGTGCACTTTGACATGGACATAAAGAAGTTGAAGCAGCATAGTAAACACTTTGAACAGCAGTCTGTAGGCCTACAGCGATATACTGTAGTGTCTGTCTCCCCTTCTGAATTCTTCTCTTGTATTTCTCTCCTTCCCAAAGCCAGATTTTAAAGCTGGTTCACATAAAATAACCGGCCCACTCTGAACTTACCCCACGCTCTTGTGCAGTGCAAATCTCTTTAGACAGAGTGTGGATTGTGAGAAGTGACAGAAATTTTGAGCTAAAACTTGAATTTTATATATATTTCCTGATCAATCTCAAAACATTCAGGGTTTAAGCCCCGGAAGAAAGACCTTAAGCGACGCCACTGAGGCAGAGAGAAACATCCAGTGGCTTAATATTCCACAGAATTCACTCCATTACATCCAGGTCAGTGTTAAGGTTCAGCGGTTGGGAGTCCAGCCGACATTCAACATTTATCTCCGGCTCCCCTCTGATCCGTCTGTGTTTGTGCTCCACTGGTCGCAGTCTGGGACCAAAACTCCAGTGAGGAAAATTAGCTTTGTGTTTTCAAACTCCTCTGCTCTTTCTATCGAGTGTCCCTCGACGAGGCCGCGCTCTCACCGCATATTATCTCCTCAGGTTTTACAGCGCTCTGTGCCGGAGAGGCGGCCCACTCGTTTCGCCCACCTGAACTACAATAATTCAACTGCTTTTCACACTGAGTGGTCTCCCACAGTCTGCTCGCTGTCTGGGTGGAGGAGTGGTGCTCGGCCTCGAGGTTGTTGAGAGATAATTTTTAGAGGGTCGAAAGATGATTTAAGGAATGTATAAAATTGTTTTTTAATGTAGATATTTATTATGTCTTTAAGGGGATGGTCAACCCAGTTCAAAATGTTAATATTATTATTTCTCAGTGTAGAAACAACTTCAGATTCTTGCAGTTTTGTTTTTTTACGCCCAATAATGACAAAAAAAAAACATTTAAATGAGAAATTCCATATTTTTGTTTAGCTATCCCTTTAAGTGTTCTTATGAAGGCCGTTTTCTTGTGAAATAATATTTACATCCTATAGACTTCTTCTAATAATTGGTGAAGCAACATTGCCTGAAAGGGAAAATAAAAATCATCAGTTGTTGCCGGTAGTGAGCTGAGATGTCTGAGTGGTTTATCTGTTCACTCAAATAATCTGGTTTTGGGTCGACACATGTAAACATCATAACTGAGAAACATCATATCTGAGAAAACATCGCACAGATTGCTAGTGGGAAGATCGTTTCTTTCCCATGTATTAGAAGTGACCTACGACTTCTCAGTCAAATAAGGAGGGGGATAACTGACAGCTGCAATTTTTCATTCTTTTTGCCATTTCACTATTTTGGGGTGAAAATGAGGATGTAAACAAATGCGTGCTCTTTTTCTGGAAAACTCCACAGCGTAGCTTTAATTGAAAGTGAAGTGAGTCATAGGCTGACAGCAGTGGTGTAAGGATATTTAGAAGTGAGCAGAATTAAGAGAATTTGATGAAACTCAAGAGGTGCCTGTCTGTCTTAAAACTTCTCCCAGTTAATTGGGTCTTTCTCCATATGTGTTGCTGTGCTTTCTGTCTGCCGTGACACAATTCACATAATGTCTAACGGCGGACGTACGATTCCAAAACAGAAGAACTGCGAGGACGGGAGACGAGTAAAGTTCCCGGACGTTTACTCGCCAATCGAGGCAGGCGTCAGATGGTGACTTGGCCGAGGAGAACAAATGTGAAGCCCACAGATTCACTGCGAGAACGACACATCACATCCAAACAGAGCTACTGTCTGTACTTAGCCGGTTGAAACAGATGGGAAAATGAACAGCTGTGGGTCTTAACTGATCAGTCAAAGTCAAGCACAAAGCGCTTCTCAGACTAGAGTTCAGTCTCTCCAAGACAACTTAGGAAAACGTTCTTGACAAGTATCGACTTGGATTTCTTGGATTTGATAATCACCGATTCTGTTTAAAATCAAGTGCCGCTCCTCTTCACAAACTGCCAGCAAATGTGGTTTGTTGAAGCAGTTGGAGGAAGTCCATGTGGTAAAGTGCACCAATGTTGACTTGGAGTGTGTTCAGAGTGGGATATTATACTGAATACAGTACAGCACAGTACTACATACTCAATTAGTATGGACGACTGTGTACTCAAGTAGTGATGAACTTTGTTATTACCAGTCCATTTCAGATTAAAATATGCTAATATAGTACCAAGCCATATGAAATATTTGATATATCATCAAACCAATTTTAGTTTTGGCTACCCTTTATAATTCTGCACTTAATTTCACATTTGGCAGGTCATTGCTACCGATCCTGATTAAATAATTTTTCCTCTTTTGCGTAATGCTGTTCACACATTTTTCCCCTCCTTTACTTTTCTACTGTGTCGGTTTTTCCATGTCCTGTAAAACGTCCTGTAAATATTCCCTGGTTAAATAAGAGTTAAACAAAAAATAAAATAAGATTTTGCTGTGCTTCTGAGCAATTTTTGAGCAATAATCATTTATACAACTGGCTGGGATGTGAATGTTTGATAGATTTGATGAATATTGTTTTAACGATTTTTAGCAATCATGACATTACAGAGCTGACAGTGATGCATGGCCGAAGGTTACATAGCGGTAACGCATTATGTGGCGTGACACAAACAACATAGAACAATGTGCAAAAGCCAGACCGAATCCCAAGTCCCACAAAAGAGAGAGCAAAGTCAGATTTTCTGTGTAAGCACTCCAATAGGCAGAAATCCAATATCAAAGCAGCGGGGCCAAGTCTAATTAAATCTTGACGAAACAAAGTGAAGACAGCTCCTTATTGAGTCTACCACAAGATCCTTCATTATCTGTGTAATCTCTCCCCAAGAGACTAGCTCCTTCACATTTAAATCATTTTGCACTGAGTTGCATGAGGAGGGAGCAGAGAACACAGAGGCACCTTCTCCTAATTCACTTCTGACCTTTGGGACTCAAACAAAAACAAATCCTGTGACCATAAACACTAATTTCTGAAAACTTTTTAGAGATATGAGAGCACAAATAATCAGGGAACAGACCCCAAATACAGGCCATGTAGATAAAAATCCACAAATATATTATTAGGATTATAATTATTAGTAGTAGTATTATTAGTAGTATTATTATTGGAACATAGTAGAAGGCAATGTCCATTAACAGAGGATTCAGCTGGAGGATCCACTAGTCCACTGAAGTTTGCAGTTCGTTGCACTACAGGAAACTCTTTGAATAATTGAATAAATTGCACAAATTAAATATTAATGCTCATACATTTCTTAAATGCATTTCTGTGTGGTCTACAGTTATGTTGAGCAGACCACAGAACTTTTCCTAAATCAACCACCCATTTCCACAGCGTGTGTTTTTATTGTTCAGCATCAGTTTTCCCCATGGTATCCAGTCAACAACAACAACTGCACGGTGAAAACAAAAATCTCTGTGATCACTGTGTTTGTGTTGTGTGTGTGTGCATGTGTGTGTATGTGTGTTAAAGGGAAATCAATTAAAAAGAGGGTGAATGTGCATTGCCACCCAGCGCCGGTGTTACAACATCCATAACCATCAGAGAAGAAGAGGTATGAAAGGTTTCCTCTGACGTCACTGATCCACTTCATGAGTGTGCGGCTTGTCTGATTAATGAGTCCAGCTGCCTGCCAGCTGGGACACCATGTATTTACCCAACATGCTTTCATACATTCAGCCAAAAGGCCAGTTTACATAAACGTGACAGTAGGCTGCTGGAGGATTAGGCTGCACTCATTTTTATGCATTTTACATTTTCCGCATTAATACCAAAGAGGACATTCTTCACTGCATTTATACTGTAGGTACGGCAGTCATATAATACTGTAGGTGCAAGGTGCAGCTAAATACTATTGAAATATCCAAAGTACCCATAACCTCAGGGGTGTTCTGGCTTTTATACAATGGTTACCAATACAAGGGGTTGGTAAAGGTTTCTTCAAATAGTATAGCCTACATATATATAAATAGTAATAGTAATATAGTAAAAAACAGGAGAAAATAGGAAAATTGACGCAAAATATTGAAATTATATTGAAATACATTTATTACATGCTTAACTTCTAATGGTGAAAAAGCATGCTACTGAAATTGCCATCTGCTATTGGATGATCTTTGGGGCCAGGTGGTGTCACCATCTATAGAGAACAACAGGTGGTGACATGACATCACCTGGCACAAAAGATCAGCCAATAGCAGATGGCCATTTCAGTAGCATGCTTTTTACCATTAGATGTCAGGCTTTACACAGATTTGGGTTTGAGGTTTAGTTTAAAAAACTGCTGTAACCAAGGAGTGACATCTTTTTGCACAAGGTGTCTCTGGTTAATTTCATTAGAAATCAACAAAATGGGCCAGACTTCTTGACTGCAGAGTGATATGATTAGATGTGAGACAGTGGTCTGTTATCCGGAGTTAACAGACCTCAGACCTCATGGCGTTTACTGGCCAATCAGAATTGAGTATTCAACAAAGCCGTGTAACAAAGCAGAATTATCATCCAGTAGTTTGAGGATGAACTGCCATTTGAATCTCTGTGTGCCTTCTGCTCTGTATTAACAGAGGTGTGTGACAGTCCGCTGGTGTCCAACCTGCTGCCGTCGTCCTTCAGAAGCTCCTCCCAGCTGTCCAACATCCACGGGCCGGGCTTCGCCAAGCTCAACAGGAGAGAAGGTGAGTTACAGATATATTGCGACCCATGGCCGGGTTTTGGCTACAGTGCATGATTGGGCTAAAGTGTGAACTTAAATGAGATTGCAGGGTTGATTTTTTTTTTCTTGCCTGCCTTAGATCGTGTTTTTTTTTTGTTTTTTTTGTTTTTTTAAATGCAGGGAAGGTTGAGGTGCTCTCTTTCAGCATTACCTCCTTCACATTCATACAGATGCACACGTTCACACCCTGGGAGCTGCCTGGTACAACCACAGTCTTCCGCTGTACAGATTCCACAGCAGCAGTTGGGAGTTACATGCTTTGCTCAAACACCTCACCGGTAGCTGTTTCCCAAGCCGATTTTCCCAGCTGATCTGGGATTTAAACAGACAAGCCAGCTCCTCTGAACTCCAGGCTGCCGGCGTCTCATGCTGTGCTTGAAGGGAATATCCTGTAGAATAGGTAGAAAGATTTTCCGTAATAAGAGAATTTAAGAGATGACCTGATATCATCATGCTCATCAAGGAGCTTGGGCATCATAAAATGCTCCTGATGTTATTCTCCATAAGAAGCATGCCCTCCTCCTTCAGGCCAGGGAGATGTCAGCTGAAACTCAGTGTGATCCTACTATTCTAGCTATCTCTTAGCATTTAAAATCACATTCATTTTGAGACATTAGTATAATAGCTGTAAACAAACAAGACCATTGCCAGGAAGATTGGTAGCCTCTACACTGCATTTTATATTGTGTGCCACTGAGTCAGATTTGCTGGATTTCTTTACGGCACAAAGAGATATTTCTTTATGGCACAAAACAGGAAGAGGGCTGTTCTTCCAGTGCAAACACAGCTAAAGCTTTCAGAGTGAAAGGCCGATGGAAAGATCACTTCTCATGTGTTTATTCTCTTCATGAAGCTGAAGAGAAAACAACAGGGTTTATGGGAACTTTTGAGAGGGCACTAGCGCTAACAACACCATTAGCGTGAGATTGAGGCTGTCAATCGTCACATTTGTTTCCGGTAGGTATCACAATTAATTTCAAAGTTATGTATTGATGTTTATAATGTTACATGTTACTTGTCATGTAGGAATTTAGTTGTTTTCACACCATTCCCCTCCTTGTTGGGGTTTGATATTATTTTTGGTAATGAAAAAGCCATGGGAAAAAAACATGGGATCACGGCTCTCCAAAAATATCAATTACAGCTAGACTTTTTATTTATTTATACTATTTTTATTTTGACTTCATTAAGTTATGTTGTGTTTGTTTGTTTCTTTTCTGGGGTGTGAACCCCTCTGGAGTGTGTGTGTGTGTGTGTGTCTATGTAGTCGGGGGGGGGGGGCGTCTTGTCTTCTCTCCATCTTCCCCCCAATATTTTCATTACTTGTGCAGATAAAATAAACCGAGAAACTAAGAAATCTCCCCTCTGTTGCTAAGGAGCTGTTCTGCTCACCTCAGCGCAGGAGAGAGGCTTCGCTTCCCCACAGGAAACAGAGCGAGGAACATCAAAGACGAGTCTCAGCCTGATTCACACAGAAAGACACACACTTCAGAGGATAGATAGATAGATAGATAGATATGCACAGTGGTTACTGCCACACATACAGACACATATTGGAGTAGTACATCACAGACTTCACAAAAGGTCGCCTCCTGTCACCAGAAGAATAAATCTGAATTGGCCACTACTGCACTTCTGTGAAATTTCAAGAAGTAGTTGTGTGCTGCAGGCTTTGAGAAAACAAAGCTTTCTCTCGGAGCGCTGCGGCAGGAAAAGGTATCAGAGACGAAAACCCGATGGAAGCGCTGTGATGTCTTTGTCTTTGACACATGAGAGGATCTGAATGATTTGCACCACCTGGGAGGCTGCAGGAAGCTCAGCCGGCGGGTTGCCGTCTCCTCGGTGTGTTTGATGGTGGAGGCTGTGAGCAAACACAACCGTCGTGTTCCTCCGCTACGGTCGGCCCGCTCGCTCTGTTTGCTGATCTGAGCTTCATCTGGGTAAAGGATCTGAGTGTCAGTAGGTGGGTTAGTTTAGATTATTTGCACAGTGATAAAACACAGAAGCAAAGTGATTAAAAAAAACAATGAAACAAACAAACAAACAAAATGTTCAGTCTGTGGAAGAACGGACTGGAGATGTGCTTCTGGTTTTTGTACTTTTTATTTGGCACCCCAACAAAGAAACTAAACTTAAAACACGCTCCACTAGTGTTGGAATAACAACTGATCTGTTTTCCCTTTTGGAGCTCAGTCCATGAGTCTTTACTGCCTTTTCAGGACGCTTAACATTCACATGAGCAAATGTTCAGACAGTTTTAGAGAGGGGCTTACTGAGCCTGGAAGTGGCCCTGTAGGGACATTTTTTTTTTTTTCTGGTGACAAAGACTAATGACTAATTTATGCGCACAACTTGCTATTGTCTGCACCTGATCTGTCAAACGTTCACTCGAGTCGAGTCTCAAACCATGTGCCATGGAGGGCCAAGAGTCTGCAGGTTTTCAGGTGATTTCACTGATTAGCACACCTTCACACAAGAGAACTAATCAGTGAAATCACCTGTGGTGCGTTTTCATTATTCGTTTTTAACCTGCTCCTTCACCTCCCCCTCGTTCACTTCACCCTGTGCAATACGGAAATCCCCACCGCCATCTTAAGTGCTGTTCCATTACTCTGATAACTCAACTGAACTTTCTAAGAGCGACCCTTCCAGGGCGGAGGGAGCGAATCAACAACGATCTAGACTTCAGGAGCGTATAAGTGTAAGTTAACAAACAACATTTAGAGGATTTAGACTGACAGTATGTATGAAATTAACTCATCTGCAATAATGTATTACTCATTGTTCTTTATCATTTATTATGAATTATTAGGCCAGCTTAAGGGCACGTGTGTTCAGTTATAAATATTCTGCACCCCCTCTGACTCCGCCCCCTGCTCTGCAAGTGGCCACTCATGTGAGGTATGGTGCAGCATATTACCAAGTGGTGAGCGAAGTGGAGGGCCTGTTAATGACTAATGAAACACAATGCTATAGTGTTTAATTGGAATGAAAACCTGCAGACTCTCAGTTTGAAACCCCCGGTACAGCCATCAGCTCTCATTATCCTTGTCAGTTGTTTCTTGCTAATAATAACACCTTGTAGAGCAAGAACTGTCAGTACGCAATGGCTCGATAACTCATTCAATCACTCATTTTTGTATCCATTGTACCTTTCAAAAGCCTGATTTAATGAAATAAACTTTTTTGCGACAGAAATCAGGCCAGTTAAACTAAAAAAAACATCAATGCAATCAACTGAATTCAACTAATTAAGCCATGTTGGTAAATCTGTTTGAAAATCCAGCACACGCTTTAAATCACAAAGACATATTTTATTAAATTGTGGGCATATGTGAATTTGTTTGCACAAATTCAATTATTATAATAATGAAAATGAGGGTATGAATTAATCAAAAGGAAACAATATGTACCTTGTGCATTTGAATTAATTAAAGCTTCACCTCCACGGCAGCATCTCCCGCCCTGGATGTCGAACTCTTTGTCCTACTGAGATAATTGGCTGCAGGTGCGGCTGGTTGCCTCGTCCTGACGGGCTTCACCTGGCTCTCCACCAACACCCAGTCTCCGCCTCACCCGCTACACAAACAAACAAAACAACAACAACAAGTACAGATGACATATAGACCTAAATAATGTGATTTCAGCTCTCTGGCTCCCTGGTTGATCAACTGCCTCAATCCTTTTTTTATGGACGGTAACATTCAGGTCCTTGGCTTGCTAGTTAACATTAGCAACTGATTATGGGAGTTTGAAGTATGAAAAATCACAACAAAAATTATATGATTTATATATATTTATTTTCACAATATCACAACTTTTTATTAATTAGATACTGCTCAATAAAGAACAGACCAAGGTTCACTCTTGTTGATGTGATGATGATCAGGCGGGACACAGTGTAAAAAACAATTATTAATAATTAACTAGTGCAAAATCATTTCTGTAGTATTTTATTACAGTTTTTCTCGACTGCTTAAACACATTTTCTGAAACACTGTCAACATTCTCAAAACTGCAAGTGCAAACTCCACAACAGTTTACCCTTCAAAACAGATGAAAATCTGACAGAGACGGACGCATCATCAGCGTTGTCCGGACAACAGACAGCTCTCATTGAAAATGAACTGAAAAGACGGCAGATGGACAGACAAAATGGATCAGTGTGCCTAAACCTCCCTAATACTGACATGAACTGCTCAACCGGACTAAGGAATGGGAGTCAAAATCTGTGGGTGATCAGCAAACCATACCACATAATTTGGCAAGTCATCCATAACCAACTGTCTCTCGTTCTCAGAAATCAGATCCCTGTAAAGTGCATCCAAGAAATCCAGGAGATGTTGCATGGTGTAGGGCTCAGTGATGGGGATGAGGGTAATTACACCAGATATGGCAGCACATATAGTTACAGTATGTTCCCCCCACACTGGCCTGGCACATCCAGTGACTCGGTGACCTAGTATGATGTTTCTGCCACGTCTTCTGACTTTGGTCATGTTGAATCCTGCCTCATCCACATATAATGTGTGGGGTTTCATTTGTCTCCAGCTCAGCTCCATCACTCTCTACAAGATACAAAAGCAGTTTAGCACTTCTACCCACCGGTCTCGCATGCGGTACCATCATTACAAACACGTTTCGCAGCCAAGCTTTGTTCAAACCCACAGAACTTTATTTTAAATGCTAGTCCAGATCCTAAGGTTTCCAAAGATACCAAATATGTCACTATAAATTACAGGGAAATGTGTATAAAATGATGCACAAACATCTAGATTTTTTCCATTTGCTGTAATGGTGCAGTGATAAAAAAAATGGCACCTTGGGTTTAAATATTTCATTCAATATAAGGAGCTATAGCTTCAATTAAGCGTTGAAGCGAGCAGATACAGAATATGTGTGTGACGTCATACAGTATGAACAAATATTTTTTCTAACTTTGAAGCAACTTAATTTAATAAAGATTTAAGGGGAAACTCAGGGTGCAAGGGGTTAAAAAACCCATTCAAATCACACAGTTGCAGTGAAGTACACATACAGACACATGAAGACATTACAGTAGCGCAGTGGATGCTGTCTCAGTCTTCACTCTGTCACTATTCCTCTCAGAAAGTTTCCCTGTAGAGTTACTTCATTTTCATGCAATTCCTCTTCAGCAGCCTATCTATGTCAGAGAGGCTGATGGTGTTGATGTTTTGACAGATGCCACCATCTTCATTCATCATATGATCGCACTCTGGATCTCTCTTAGTGTTGCACATTTCTTCCTCTTGTTGAGGTGTGAAAACTGCTCTTCTGCCTCCAGGGGGGGAGATCGTGGTTCAATCCTATAAATACATAAATACAATAAAAACAGTTGGAATTGATGAATACGGTAATGTCAATGTGTTCTACATCAATTCTGAAACGTTATGCATTGACAGAGTTTACTGGAATACTGTGAAGAAATGTGTTGTACGATACACACCTGCTTTCTCTCTTGCATGCATTCCTGCTTGTTATTTGGTAGGATAGCAGTGAGTATAAAATGAAGGTAAACGTACTTTTTATTATTCTCTGCCATGGCTCAACGGAGGAAAATCGTTGCTGTTGCTGCAGCCATTTATCCACAGAGAAACGTCTGTGTTTGCAGTGATTATTAGCTCCTCCTCCATGATGAGAATGTGGAACTAGGAACTAATATTTGTCTGATTGGGTACCGCGCTGCGATTTTAACTGATTTCAACTTTTCCCACCACGCCGCAGCTATCCCATCATGCTCCACGCAAACGGTCTGCCGCTTCTCATTGTAAATGAAAGGAGGCAGCTGCAGGCCACCGACTTAATTGTGGCCCGTATGTCCCGTATTTGAAATATTTGTGCGCCTTCGCCTTCCTCTGCTTCTTCCTCGTCCTCCGACCGAACCGTTTTCTAACTCTGCCTCCTCCCGTCTGTTCCATATTCAGAAACTGTTGTAAAATTCACTTGTGCCCTTGCAGTATAAATAAAGAATAAGTAGGTTAGTGATTGAGCTTAACTCTCTACAGGTGGGCCTGACAATCACTGAACCGCTCCTACTCTCCACTCTCACAACATGCTAAACCACACCCCGCTTATTGACTGTTGGTTGTACTACAGTATATTGGATGTAAGAATTTGCACAATGACCATATGTGTGTAAATGCATGTGAGAGAGACAGAATTCAATAGAAAAACAATGTAATCCATTTCGATCAGTAAGACTTACTCAGTTGAATACTGGGCCAAATGTGGTAAAACCATTTACAGGTTTGGATAAACGTGATTCACATTTGCATTTTCTTGTGTGAGAGCAATGAGAAAAAATGATGTAGCGCTGTGAGCAAATGAGTTAACGGTGTGAGGTATTTCACACGCTGTTTCCAGAACTTTGATACTCATTTGAGGATTGTGTTTAAGCAATTGAGAAAAACTGTAAAATAGGATTTCATTGGCCTTAGGATGACTCACTACTTCAATAATAAAACCCATAATGTGTGTTATTTTTATGCCAGCAACCATTTGGCAAGAGTAAGAATCAGTTTTTTCTTCCTTCTATCTTCTATATCCTAGGTATGTATGTAGGTATGTATTTTTATATATTGCTGATTGATAGATAGATAAGATAGATAGATAAGATAGAAAAAAGTTAAAAAATAAAATAAAATCTACATAATCCCAGCTGTTTTCTGTAGAAATCAGTGAATAAATGAACGTCTCCTGCTCATTTACATCTCCTCTAGCTGCTGCTAACGCTCCTCATCCTCCGCTCGTCCTCAGAGGAGCAGCCTTGTTCTGAGTTCATTTACCAGCAAAATGAGCAGAAAGTGTCGGGAGCCCCGAAGTACAACCCGCAGCTCCGTTTAAGAGAAAAAAACACCAAACTGCTTTAACTTTCTCCGAGCGCTCCGCAGTCTTGTTCCGGTATTAACCTGTGCATTAACCTAGGAGAAAAGCATTGTAAACACACAGAAATACTTTGTGAGCACGTAATGAAAATCTCCCTACATAATGTACTTGCAGGGGTTTAACACAGTGCAGATACAGTTACGTTTGTACACTTTGTACTTTGCACTGTGTGATCCTGACTGACTGTCTGTCTGCCAGTCTCTCTCTTCAACTGCCTGTCTCTTCCTCTGCCTGTCTCTTCCCTTTCTTCCTGACTGTTCCCGTCTCTCTCTCTCTCTCTCTCTCTCTGTCTCTCTCATCCGTCTGTCAGCGGCTGGCAGGCGGAATAACGGTGCATTATTGATGACCAAAGGGACTATTCGTTAGTTATCTGTCTGTTTCTTACGATGAAGCCTCGTTCTCTCTTCGACACTAACGCTTAACGTCCACTAAGACATCTGTCTGCTTCTCTTCGTCCAAAATTTGCAAGGACAGGGACTTCTGATCTCAGACATTTCCGCATATCAGCAACAATGTAAAACAGTAGAGCTGCAACGATTAATCGATTCGTAAATATCGGATCAAGAGTAGAATCAGGAAGGACAGGGGGAAAGTAAATTAAAGAAAAACATATGGGTTCACTCACAATGTGCATCTAAAAGTGGGAGTATTTGTTGTGTTCTTTTATCTTTCTATTTTACTTGATTTGATTCTTTTAATGCAATGCATCTTGCTTGTTCTTTTATATGAATTTTATCTTTTTATCTGTCTTTTATCTGCCTTTTATTGATGTAAAGCACTTTGAGCTGCATGTTGTGTATGAAAGGTGCTATACAAATAAAGGTTATTATTATATTATTATTATTATTAGTTGTCAACTATTAAATTAATCGCCAACTATTTTGATAATCGATTAATCGGTTTGAGTAATTTTTTAAGAAAAATAATTCAAAACTCTCTGATTCCAGCTTCTTAAATGTGAATATTTTCTGGTTTCTTTACTCCTCTATGACAGTAAACTGAATATCTTTGGGTTGTGGACAAAACAAGACATTTGAGGACGTCATCTTGGGCTTTGGGAAACACTGATCGACATTTTTCACCATTTTCTGACATTTTATAGACCAAACAACTAATCGATTAATCGAGAAAATTATCGACAGATTAGTTGACAATGAAAATAATCGTTAGTTGCAGCCCTATAAAACAGTTATCTGAAAAATAGAGTTCATTATTCAATTCATTGTTAAACGAAACTGAAACTGTCAGTCATCAGAGCTGCATGTATAGAGAGGCGCAAGGCCGCGAGAACTGTGATTGGCCCGCTTCGTATTTCCTCCTACCTGTATCCGGTCGATGTCCGCAAAGACAACGGAGCAGATCGAAGAGAGATGAGCTGAGGAGTTTAGCAAATATATTGACTTAGAGAAATATCCAGAACATGAGCTTCAGAGAATGTAAACACTACTACTTCTTCTGTTATTACTTCACCAGACTGCCGTAGTTTCGGTTGTCTACACACACACATCACCAACGCAGAACCATAAATGTTCGCACCACAGAACTATATAACAGCCTTTAGCAGTATTATTAATGAAGAAGGAAAGTCTGTTACAAACATTAAATTTCCTTGTTAGTCATTTGTTGTCACTCAGTGGTGATTATTTATTGGTGGTTGCTCTTCCAGTTCACCCGAAAAGTCAATTTATTCTCAGATTGCAGTGGGTATTTCAGCAATAAGCCTCTGTGTCTGGCCTCTTAGCCGGTCTAATATCACTGTAAACAACAGCCTCTCATGACTTATTGCTTTTAGCAAACAGCCGTAACAAACCATTATAATAAAACAAATGTTCAAGAACACACATAAGTAGCGGTGTGAGTGGTGATTTTCCCGTTACCGCTCTAATAT
The DNA here is from genome assembly GCF_048128805.1 of Centroberyx gerrardi. NCBI lineage: Eukaryota > Metazoa > Chordata > Actinopteri > Beryciformes > Berycidae > Centroberyx > Centroberyx gerrardi. Next base: position 24,781,052 of record NC_136011.1, read on the forward strand.
CAAAATTAACTGTTATGCACAGTCACAGCGGTGCTTTTATTGGGTATTTTACAACCCGTTTGAATGTGACTCAGCCAAAAAGCACAGAGGACTGAATCTATCTGTTTTATAATTAGTTTTTTTCTCACTGCTCTCGCCCCTCTCTGCCCCTCCCCTCCTCGCTTTAAGGGAAAATCCAGCCTCGGATAGTCTTACACTGTTAGAGATCATCTGTTCAGTGTGTTCCAGGAGTTATTTTGTGATGAAGTGTTGTAATTTACTTTTTTTTGGTGAACCCATTTTCCCTCAACCTGCCTCGTCTACTTCTACCTCACTTAGTGGTTTTCCTACGTTTCCTTACATATTATTACATATATAAATAAATATATATCACCAATAGCTGTAAATGGGAAAATCCTCATGTTCACATATGAAAACCAATGTGTCCAAAAACCACGTGCTTTGAATTCACATGTGGGTTTTCACATGTGACTTTTTTGAAAGTGTTAAAGTGTTTTATGGTGGATTTTTCCTTTAAATTCTCCATAGACAATGAATGGAATCTTGTCACTTTGCTGCCGTTGAACATTATTAATGTAAACAGGGTGAGAGCAATACAGACTGCATGTGTGTGTTTGATGCTGAGATTGTTTATTTTCTCTCCCTCTGCGTGTGTGTGTGTGTGTGTGTGTGTGTGTGTGTGTGTGTGTGTGTGTATGTATGGGGTACACACGCTCTATAGGGCAGTATGCAGTAACCACCTCCTTTAGAATCTGTCCATCTGGTGCTTGGACTCTGAAATGTCGCTTTGGTCTGACTCAGCACTTTCACTTGCACGTACACACACACACACACACACACACACACACATACACAGCATCTGGCATTTCCATTATTCAAAGCGTCTTCATCTCGTGGTTCCATCACCTCCCATGTTTCTGCCCCGGCTCTCTGATGCTTGTAGTATGAAGGTCTGTATGTGCTGGTGACTTTTAATGTTTAATAAGGCATGCAGCTTCTATTCTGTTCTATTCTGTACAGAAACTCTGAACTACAGCTACAGATGAAACTCTGTGGACCGCTCCAAATTCTAGATCAAACACAAACGTTGATAGAGCACTAGAAACTAAACCATGAAACCGTTTGTCTGATGAAATTAGTTTAGCAAGACTTGTCTTCACACACAGCTAAAAACTCATTTTCATGAATTTGCATTTATAACTGGAAACTTGTTTCTGCTCTCATTAATGCAGTGATAGTGTTAATTTGTCAGCGTTAACAAATTACAGGCTTTAAAGGAGTCAGTGTTTATTGATAGATTTGTGCTGTTCCTTTTATTCTCCTTTTATTTTCAAACACTCTTAACTGGCTTTGTTAAGAAAAGTTCCTTGCAATAAATATTGTTTTGATCAATATCCCTCATTCTAGTTTTATAACAACCGGATGTGTTTTTAGTCGAAGGTCAGCAATGCAATTCATTCTTATGAACCTGCAGGGTCAGTTGTAAACAACACACATAAATACACACCCATGGTGCACACACACACACACACACACACACACACACACACACACACAAATCTGCAATGTTTGTCCTCTCATCCTAGTTAGATTCAAATGTAATAAATCACTTCTGAATGCTGGTATTTTTTTTTCTCTCTCTCTCTCTCTCCCCGTCTCTCTCTCTCTCCATCTCTCTCCGTCTCTCTCTCCGTCTCTCTCTCTCTCTCTCTCCGGCGCTCTCTCTCTCTCTCTCTCTCTCTCTCTCTCTTGCTCGCTCTCTCTCTCTCTCTCTCTCTCTCTGGCTCTCTCTCTCTCTCTCCCCGTCTCTCTTGCTCGCTCGCTCTCTCTCTCTCTCTCTCTCTCTCCGGCTCTCTCTCTCTCTCTCTCTCTCTCTCTCTCTCTCTCTCTGTCTCTCTCTCTCTCTCTCTCTCTCTCTCTCTCTCTCTCTCTCTCTCTCTCTCTCTCTCTCTCTCTCTCTCTCTCTCTCAGGAGCTGGAGGTTGGTCTCCTCAGAGTTCAGACAGGTATCAGTGGCTGGAGGTGGACCTGGGCGGGCGGACCCAAATCACCGCTGTCGCCACGCAGGGTCGCTACGGCAGCTCTGATTGGCTGACAGCCTACCTGCTGATGTTCAGCGACACGGGACACAACTGGAAACAGTACCGACAGGAAGACAGCATAGGGGTGAGTGAGTCTGCTGTGATAAACAGTCCCAGAAACTGTACTGTTACCGTAGAAACAGTGGTGGAACAGGATCATTAAACAGAACCAGTAGGAAGACAGTGTAGAGGTGATTCTACTGTGATTCTACTGTTAGAACAAGGGTTCGACCGATATTGGTTTTTGGAGGCCGATACCGGTATTTTTAGAGTGAAGTCGCTGATGTGTGCCGATGTGTTTTATTCCTGAAAGAAAGAGTTAATTTACGAAACAAAAAAAAACAATAACTGAACAATGAAATGAATAAACAAAATGGTCAAAGAAAATATAATGTCACTCCAGGTTGCGCTAATTAAAATATGACGTGATGTAAAAGTAAAACATCAAAGAAAAATGAAAGTAGCAACATTGTAAAGTAGCTAATAATTGGTATAAGAATGGAAAAACTATGTTACTAGTTACCAGAAAAAAAAAATCTGAATATTACCCCAACACTGTAATAAACAGTCCCAAAAATACTATTCAAATCAGTTCTGGCAGATAGACAGTGCTAAAAACAGTATCAGCAGCAAGAAAATATAGTCGTATTTACCAATTTGTTTGCTTGTTCATGTGTGCTCTTCTGTAATTCTGATATTTCCAACATGACCTGAAAGCAGCATAAGACAACGCCAATAAAGAGGTTAAAGAGGCTAAAGAATATAAAGCAACTAACAACCTATCTGTTAGATCAGTAACTGTGATTACTGAAATTGGAACAGTAATGCCTTATATTACTCAGTTACAGGAAAGACTAATGTGATTACAGTAACAAATGTGTTACTCCCAACACTGCTGCTGACTAGGCTGCAGGATTAATTGGAAAAAAAATGTCTAAATCGGCTTTCAACAAGGTTTTCTGCTCCTGTGCAGAATCCCTGACCAACAAATCAAGTTACACATCAAAGAAAAGCTTGGATTTTGTTCAAACTGACCGAATCCGAGACCATTGGCATTCCATTTTCTCTTTCTCACACTTCTGTTTTACATTTTATTTCTGAACCCAGGGGTGATATCACTCAGTGTTAAACACATTAAACTAGCCAGCTGGACAGTCAGAGTCCGTCAGGCGTTACCTCCCGGCCCCGCAGACAGCAAACTGTCCCTGCTGCTGTGGAGAACTGCTTCAATTTAAAGTTGATGAGAGACAACGTCCTCACAGCGAGGGTACAGCTAATGTCAGGCTGAGACTCTCTTTGAGGGAGAACAGAAAAGAGCTTCTCGCAGCTTAAAAGCTTGTTGATTTCACACTCAGCATAAATCGTGGTAAATCCGCAGCATGCCTCAAAGTCCCTCTGAAGCTCCGCATATTAGTCAGACTAGTTTATTGTGTCTTTCGGAGAACGGAGACGACTGCTGAGCTGCTTCATCAGTCACAACTCCTTCAGGGCTTCGCCTCTCCTCTCAGCTCTTCTCTCTCTCTCTCTCTCTCTCATTTTCTCTTCCTTTCTCCTCTTTTCTCTCCCTCTCTCTTTACTTCACATCCTCCACTGAGGTTGTGAAGGAGTGGGTGGTGTCGGTAAGAACTGACATGGAGTGTATTTGTTTCTAATCAGAGCACAGAGCGTCTTGAAGTGTTTTTTTTTATAAAGTTTAGAGAGGTTTTGCCAACAAAGTGGTAAATACGACTCAGAAAGTCTGACTTTAACGCTGTAGGCTCTATATCCTTATTAAAAACCTTAAAAGAAAGTTTTTGTGTCTGTCATTATCTAGATACTTCTGCTGGTGATGTGAGCTTAGGTCGACAATATTTATCGCCCCAATGAACGCAAATAAGCCTATAGCACAATGGTTAAAAGTAATGTAACAAGTAGTGTTAATTAATTACTTTTCTCAGGGAGCAATAGGTGAAAGTAATTAATTAACTATAAGAGATGTAACAAGTAATATGTAATTTATTACTTTTTTCGGTAACACTTCAGATTAGGGAACACATATTAACTATTAATAAGTTTCTTATTAACATGCATATTAGAAGTGTCTTGCTTCATTATTAGTCATTACAAACCACTTATTAGCACCTTATTCTGCACTATTGTATTCTACAAGTAAACCCCATTAACTATGGTTTCTCCCTCAGTAGCCTCCTAATTAGTGTTTATAGCAGTCAGTAATTAAGTTGTTTGAATCGGGCTCTTAGTCTGCTTTGCTCAGTATGGGGCTTATAAGGTGCTCGTGTCTCATATAATTGAGGGAAATTATTAAACTACTGAGGGAAAACCCATAGTTACTAGTTAATATGTGTTCCCTAATCTAAAGTGTTACCCTTTTTTCCCCAGTAACGACGCCAACACTGGCTACAGGGAAATTCTCTCTCTTTCCTTCTCTCAGACTCTCCCTCTCTCTCACTTTCCCTCTTTCCTTCTCGCTCTTTAGTCACAGACTTGCTGTTGGAGGATTTGCCACCTTGACTTAGGTCATATTTCAAAAGCTGATACCTCAACTAAATTAAATGCCGCTCTCCCCGCCCCCTCCTCCTCCTCCTCCTCCCCCCCCTCAGCAGGAAACAGAGTCGTTCGTGCAGCTTAACGCTCCGCCGCCCGACCTCGGCCGCTCCAAGCAGCGAGAACGGAGCGTAACGCAGAATTATGAGACGCTAATGAAGACGGTTTAACTCCACATGTTAGACAGATGAGCGAAGGTTTCAGAGGGAGCAGGAACACAGTTACACACACATGCAGATGTGCATAAGTAGCCGCACAAAGACAGTGTCACATGGCAAGCACACACATACACAGACAGGCTTCAGCAAGCATACACACACACATGTATACACAATACATAATACATACACATTCACACATACAGACAAAGTGTCACATGCAAGCACAAGCACACATACACAGACTTGACTAAGCACACACACACACACACACATATACAGTATATGTAACATGCAAGCATACATGTGAAAAGATATACTTGAGCACACACCCACGCATGGCCATGCACTCACTCACACACACACACACACACACACACACACAACCTCATCTCTCATTCCATCATTAGGTCTCCCTCCTACTTAAAAGGGAATCCAATCCCACATACGAAGTGTTTCAGCCTAATTCATAACATCAGATAATAATTTCAATGTGATACTTTATTGATCCCCCCCACACACACACACGCACACACACACGCACACATACACACACGCACACACACACACACACACACAGGGAGGTCAGAGGTCAGGGTATCTTGCTCAACGACACTTCAGCAGCTGCCGGGTTAAGTAAAGGTTACGTATGTAGACAGTCTGGAGTGTAAATTTAGGTTTAGTTTATTTGCATATAAATTATAAAACAGCTGAAGAAGAAAAAGGAGAGAAGAACTAACAGTACGAAGTGTTTGTGTGAAACAGTGCAATGGCAAGAGGCCAAGAAAGAGAAGAAAATCTAGACAGCAATCAGAGACAGAGGTGATTTGGGTGCAGAAACTAAATCACGAAGACATCAAGATTCAAATGGATACACAAAAACAAGATGTCGTTTGCTTGTGTAACACCAATTAACCTCCATGCCGACTTCGAAAGAAATAGAGCTAGCTGGAGGGAATAGAGACTAGAAATAGAGGAACGGTATTCGGTTTTTCATAGAAAGTTTAAAGAAATGGCTAAGATCACGTCCGTCTTTGTGCTTAAAGGGGAAAAAAAGTCCAGATAGACTCTGCTAGGATCGAGGAGGTTAATAAATGTTAGTCTCCATGGACCAAGTGTTTACCAAAGCGTCAGATATATATATAAAACTACAACTAGTGCTACAGAAATCTAATTTTCTACCTGATTGAGGAACCATTCACCAGAAACGTGGCTCCATCAACACAATATTCCCTTCATTAAGAGAAAAATCAAACGTATCAGCTTTCACCGCGGCCCCTGGGACTGCAGTTCAACTTCAATGAGAAGATAAAAGAGAAGTGTTTACTCAGTCAGGAGTCAGCTTGTTTATGATCGTCAAGATCCAAAGACAGAGAGGCTTCGGTTTTATCTCTGCTGTGCTGCAGGAACGAAATCCTGAACATGTTGACTCACAGTTTACCCGTAGAAAAAAGAACTTTACTTCAGTTCACTTTTAGTTTACTTTTAACGTAAAAAATGAGCAAGTATACTTTTATTTTACTTATGTTGAACTTTAACAAGTTCACTCCAGTGCACTTGTGTCCCAAGTATACTTGTTCACTTACATAAAGTGAACAAGTAGCACTTGCAGTTTACCCAGAAGTATATTTTAGTACACATATAGTATTTGTGTGAGTCAACTTCATGTATACTAAAAGTATACGGATATAAACTTAAATGGACTATTTCAGTCCCATCAAGTATACTGGTAGTGTACATTGAGTTGACTTAAAGTATACTTGGAAGTATACTTTTGTAAACTGAAAAATGGGCCAGTTTAGTTCCAAGGAGTAACAAAAAAAGTCTACTTATAAGTACAAGGTAGTATACTTTTTAAACTTAAGTATACCTTCAAAGGTAAACTTAAGGTATAGTACTTTTTTCATAGACATGGATGGATGGATGGATGATGGATGGATGATGGATGGATGGATGGATGGATAGATGGATGGATGGATGATGGATGGATGGATGGATAGATGGATGATGGATGGATGGATGGATGGATGATGGATGGATGGATGGATGGATGGATGGACGGATGGATGATGGATGGATGGATGGATGATGGATGGATGGATGGATGGATGGATGGATGATGGATGGATGGATGGATGGATGGATAGATGGATGATGGATGGATGGATGGATGGATGGATGGATGGATGGATGATGGATGGATGGACAGACAGACAGACAGCTAACTTGCTGCTGCTGATGTGTTTCCAGGCTTTTCCGGGGAACAGTAATGCGGACAGTGTGGTTCAGTACAAGCTGCAGCAGCCGGTGATCGCTCGCTTCCTCCGCCTCATCCCTCTGGACTGGAACCCCAACGGGCGGATCGGACTCAGGCTGGAGACCTACGGCTGTCCCTACAGTAAGCTTTGGCCTCGTTTGGTTCATTTTATTTGCACATACAGATGATAAACACTGGAAAAAGGGAGAAGAACTACAAAATTGTGAAAGTAAGAGAAAGAAACCCGAAGGGGATTCATAAAAATGTCTCATCTCTAAAGAAAAAGACAAGGGAAACATGAAGAGTAATGGTACAAGGTCACAATGAAGCTACATTTTGAGAGCATCTTGCTTCCTTAATGTGATGCGTTTCCTGCTGAAACAGGATATCGGGGCGGGACATAACGCACGGAGGGATCATTCAAAAGTGTAAACCAATGGGAGATCAGTTAGGGAAAGAAACACAGTTTTATTTGATGAGAAGGAGGAGCAGAGGGGAGGGATTGTTCAAAAAATCTGTGATGTTTGCCTCCTGGTACACAATGAAGTCAGCACTAAAGACTTTCTGTTTCCCAGGAAGTAAAAGTAATGAGATTTTGATAGAAAAAAATAAAAAATATATACATTTTTTGTCATTTCTTTGGCATAAATAGATAGAATGAGCTAAAAGGGCAAAAAAGTCATTTTTCATTTCAGTATGACCTAAAGTAACCGCAATGCAGGGAAAACAAGAGTGTAGTAAGAGGACGGGTATGTGTGTGTGTGTGTGTGTGTGTGTGTGTGTGTGTGTGTGTGTGTGTGCGTGCTTGTTGTCATTTGTCTTACCCTTCTCTTAAGTGTTCCTTTCTGCTGGAGGAAATGGCCTTTAAATGACTCTGGGGATGCTGCATGGAATCACTTCCTTGTTTCATCTAAAAGATAAAGAAGAAGAAGAAGAAGAAACTTCTGGACTTTTGGATGATTTGAACTTGTGGCTCAGAGTTTTACCCAGCATCACTGTCAGGAGTTACGGCACCAAACGCACCGGATGCAGTAAATGATGCATCTCATTTGACGTTTCTAATTTGACGCTCCGATGGCGACGCAGCAGGCGGGAGATGTGTAGCGTCAGCAGCACCGCCACCTCCATATCAACCACCGTGATGGGCAGCGTTACTACATCATAATTTCTTTAGACTGACATGAAAGATGTTTCTTGGCCTGTTCTGTAATCTGCTTCTTAAATTTGGAGACCAGCTAGTAGCCCGGCTTCACTATCCGGTGTTTGTATTTTGTTCATGCATCTAAATTGAATGTTTCTAGCACATTACATGCTCCATTACCCGCATATTTTACTTGTGTTCAGAAATACCCGCAAATCGAAGGTTGATGCAACACAGATATTTTGTCATTCTCCGTTGTATAACTAGCGAGCAGGCAGATAGATACCCTGATTAAAAACATAAATAATGATGCAGCTATATGAAGGTAATAAAAGTGGAATATATCGCCCGTCTAGAAAATGTTCACTACCTTTTGAAAGTCTTTTTGCATCAAAGAAGGAGCAGATGCATCAAAGCGGTTCGACTCTGGTGACTACCGGGGCATTTCTGCCTGTAAGCACAGTGATGTACGTGATATCTTTCTGGAACTTTTTCCCCGTTTCATCTTCTGTGTTTTTTTCACCACGTACAACAATTTTACAATATCACTTCTGGCATCAAAACACTGGCAATAAACCCATATCACACTGTTCTGATTTTAGCCACGAAGCATATTGTGTTTTCAGAATAATTTGCTCTCGTTTTTATTGCCGCTCTTGCTTAGATTAGATGAAATTTGGGGAAATAACTCGCTGTTAGCAAACCATCAGCCACTGGGTTATGAGTCCAGCGTGCTTCTGTCTGCCTCTCACCCCAGATGGGACTTGAACCCTCAATTCCTGGCTTAAAACGTTGATGCTGCGTCCATTAGGCCAGTGGGTTTTCACACACAACAGCTCGTCCCCGGTCTGTGTCGGTGCCAGCATTCATCTCCTCCCGGTTTGAGAGGTGTCCAGAACGGTCTCAGATTTTGTGTTTGTTTATCATCAGTTCAAGGTGCGGAGAGATGATTTATGATGAAATCTGTTTGTTGGATCCCAGTCCTCGATGAACAGTGTGCCGCCGACCCCTCTGGAGGGAGATGGATTAGGAGAGAGATTTAAATAGATGTGTTTTGATAAATCGCCTCAATTGTAAGAGGAATAGCTCCACAGTTGCTCAAGGACACAACAGAAGCTAAACTTTTGTCAAATACTTTGGCTGCACCCAGTATGACTGTTGGCCTCCTGTGGTCTGGTTAGAGCGTCTCTGTTCGCTGCATTTGACTGATGCTGTGAATGTACATCTGTGTTGGTTATCGCTTAAATAAAGTTATGAATATGTATCTGTTGTTTAAAAATAAATTCCTGCATTGTCTAAAACTAGAGTAAAGCAGTGAATATATACTGTATGTGTGTTGTTTAACATGGGAGTAACTTCTGAATGTGCATCTATTCTATTTAACACTAAAGCAAAGGTATGATGTATGATGTTTGACTTAAAGTTCTGAATATACACTTAGCATTAAAGGTACTATGTGTATCATTTTTAAACATGAATATATCATTGTCAAATTAATTGTGATGAAGAGGCCATGTTTGAGATGATTGGTGGCCTCCATCTCATGCCAGTTATATTGTTAGTGCTACTGTTTCTCAAAATTAAGACCACATTTCCCATAATCCCCATTGCTTCCTATCGGCAAAGAGGATGTTGCTGCTTGTCCCCCCTCCCCCTCCTTCAGCGTCACTCCACACTTGTTTTTTCTTTACTGAAGAGGATAAACATGTTGGAAGTGATTTTTTCATCGGCCTTTCACTCATTCCATCTGCCAATGCCAGAAACTCTGAAAGCTTTAGCTCCGTTTGCTCTGGAAGAACAGCGCCCTCTTCCTGTTTTGTGCCGTAAAGCAATACAACAGATTTCCCGCCAAATCTGACCCAGTGGCTCACAATGTAAAATGCGGTGTAGAGGCCGGTAGAGGCTGAGAGGCTTCTCACTGATGGTCTCGCTTGTTTACAGTAATTATTCTAATGTCTCAAAATGAATGTGGTTATTAAACACCTCATGAAATGGCATCTTACTGGCATCATACTTCCTGGATTTGATGTGTTTCCTGTTGAAACAGGATATTGGGGCGGGACGTAACGCAGTGAGGGATCATTCAAAAGTCCAAACCAATGGAATATCAGTCAGGGAAAGAGAAAGAGAGAAAGGCAGTTTCATTTGATGGGAGGGGTGCGGAGAGGCGGGATTGTTCAAAAATCTTAAGGTTTTATTGGTTAGAAATTCATATTAACGCCTACTAGTGCAGCATGAGGTCACCATGACAGATACTCTGTTTTCCAGGAAGTAAAAGTAATGGGAGTCACTTTCATGGGGACTTTAAGGTTAGATGTGTTTGATGTTAAATGCTACACATAGCACCTCTAAGTAATGTTTTGAATATACTACACTGTATCTGTTGGGTTACGCTCCATTTCTGAACACAGATCTGAGTAACGTGTCCCTGTGGTGTTTTTTTCAGACTCTGACGTTGTGAGCTTTGATGGCGGCAGCAGCCTGGTCTACAGGCTGAGTCCCAGGCCGAGGCAGATGGCCAGAGAAACCATCTCTCTGAAATTTAAAACCCTGAGGAACTCTGGGATACTGCTGCATGCGGAGGGACAGAGCGAACACAGCCTCACCCTCGAGTTACAGAAAGGAAAGCTGCTCCTGCTCCTCCGACAAGGTACAGAAACGCTGAAATATCCATACAGACACAAAGACACGCTGGCGCCTAGTCCCTTTATACAACAGTGGAGTTTCAGCCAGCTGGTTTCTGATTGGTCAAGTGCACTCCAACAGTGCTGATATTTCCCATAAAACGAATACATGCTTGTGCTATCTTTCAGCAAGCTCTGTGTCACATGTTTGGGGGAAAAACATCAGAACTGGGAAAGTTTCAGCTGCAGTAGTGAAGCCAGATGAGCCTGAATCTAGACCATGATCTAGACTAGTCTGTTGTGTCCCTCTCTCTCTCTCTCTCTCTCTCTCTCTCTCCTAGTTTTACTTTGTTGACAGTCGAACTTGATGCTTGATGTGCTTCATCTCTCTGTTTATCTGTGATAAGTAGCAGCCATGCAGTGAAGCGTCCCACTGAGCAATTTTACGTTGATTACCTATTTAAAAGACGTCTAAATGATTATAGGTAAGTAGGTAGATACTTTATCCCAAGGGGAAATTAGGTTGTCTCACAGCAACACACAGTAGACACGACAGACTTTAATAATCAGTCAGTAAAATACTCTACAGGCTTCTGTCTTCAAGCTGTTAAATGTGCAGATTGCAGTAGGTATGAAAGAGCGTTGAAAGCGCTCAGTGGAGCCCTTGGTTGCAGGAAAACGACCACTAAAAGCCGACATGTGGCTCATCAGGACAGAGTGGAGAGGGTGCATCTAATTGTGCAAATAACATTCATGATGGTCCTGGTCTTCTTTTCTATCATCACATCATCATGAAGCTCAAGAGCCGCCCCAATAGTGGCAAACGAGCCTTATTGACAATCTTACCCAGCATACAGAAGCATAAGACACAACACTAAAAACAACACTGTGATAAAACATCAGAAGCATCTTGCTGCATAAATTAAAAGCCTTCAGTTTCCTTAAAAAGAAAAGCCTGGACTGGCCCTTCTTATAGATGGCGTCAGCTTTCTTTCACCAATCCAGCTTATAAACGTCTAGGCTACAATTTAAAAGTGAAAGTTTAGGAAATATCTATGTCTTCTTGGTTATATGACTCTGGTGCGTATTTTTGATAGTTACAGCTGTTAATGCATTGTTTAAATATGTAATAATGTATATACTGCTTGGTCTAAATTAAAACTTGGCTATACATATCCAAAAAGGATCCTGGGCGATATGAGAGCTAAAGCAGACACGTGATTTTGAAATACCCCCCTCCATTCATCCCTTCCTGTCTGTTTTACATTCACATTTTAGCCATTAATCTTATACAGAAACATTTACTATGAGAGCAACAGCAGAATAAGTTTCAAGTCCTACATCAAGAAAATTACGAGCGACCAATAGCAAGGAGAGCAAAGGTCAGAGTCATAATGTCCCGGCAATATTCCTGTGACCTTTAAATAAATAGAATAAGAGAAGGGTTTTTTATCTTTCTCTTTTCTCTAAATCTCCGTTTCATCCCTCCATCCATTCATTGCTCATTCCCTCCTCTCTCTGTCCGTATCCCTTCATCTATTTATCCCTCCCTCCATAAATCTGTCTAAATCCCTCCATCTATTCATCCCTCCCTCTCTCTCCCTCCTCTAAACCCTATCTCTCTGCATTTAACACTGCCCACATCACACCTCCCTCCATCCTCCGTTTTTTGCCTTTATCTGCCTCACTGTCTGCTGCCATTGCCAAAGAAATTATACAACAAAATAGTAATAACAACATTAACAACAGAAGACAAAAGAAACATTATAAATTTGTTTTATTTCGTATAGGAAGAATTCTGCTCTTATATATCTTTGTATTTTTTTGACAACATAGAAGGAAATGCAGCTCTGTCTCATACCAACACACTCTCTAAAAGAGTAAAAGAAAAAGAAAACTCCAGGACGGGGATGAGTAAACCACGGAGGGCCGAGAGTCTGCAGGTTTTCACTCCAAACAAACAAACACTACAGCAGGTGATTTCACTGATTAGCACACATTCAACCAGACAGGGGGGGGGGGGGGGGAGCTAATCAGTGAAATCACCTGCTGTAGTGTTTGGTGGGAATGAACACCTGTGGACACTGCAAAAACCGACAAACTTGTTAAGTTATTTTATCTTGTATCCAGACTTATCAAGCTTATCTTAGGTTTTGTTTAGAGAACACAAAATAGAAAAGGTGGGAAACCGTGTTTTATGTTCTCTGACCCATTGGGAACCGTTTTTTTCCGCTGATGGAAATCGTCTTACTGCACTGGCAGATAATTTTCAACAAATTTGACTTTTTTCACTTTGGCTTTTTTACTTAGTAGAAGTGAAATTGTCTTGGAGAAAGTTTCTTGTTTTGAGATTTTCTTCATTGTTTTATAATAATTTCTTGAAAGAAGTCATATTGGCATGTATCAAGTGAAATCTACTGAAACCAGCAAGATTATCTGCCAGTGCAGTGAGGTAATTTGACTAAAAATATCACAAAATAAGCTTGATAGGTTAAAATCACTTGACACCTTACCATTTTTTGCAGTGGACTCTCAGCCGTCCGCGGCACATGGCTGCCTATCTCTGCTGCAGGAGTTCTTCAGACTAAAGCGAAGCCTGGAAGTTTCCTTGAAGAAGTCTTCTGTGACGCTTCAGTCGGGTTTAGCTCACACCGTGTAACAAGATTAACAAGTCACTGGAAGTCCATTCATTTCTTATTCATAGTATTCCCATGATGTCACATGCATTTCCTACCAATACGGTTGGTTCACCATACACACAGCTCACTGGGCTGTGGCTGTCACTTGAATATAATCACCTGTTAATTTATTACAATCACCTGTTGTGTGGTGGTGCAACAGAATACTATGAATAGAGCGGAGCAACCAGGGAAACTCGGCCGATGGTGAACGAGTTTGACGGTCGAGAAAAGTTGGACACAGCTGAACTTTTTAGCGGTTATCAGGTTACTTCCTTGCTTCCTTACCAAAGTGATTTTGTTCCATGAGTTCCGACATTTCCGCTTGGCAAAACGGACGAGAAGTTTTATTTGAAAGACTACAGGAATAAACGTCTCAAAAACGATATGCTTGGAAAAGGTCGCATCCCTTATTGGGGTTCATGGTAAGCGTGAAAGTAATTATTTTTCTGTTTTTCTATTAATGCTGCCTAATTAGCGCTTGTCAGCCAGTTATGTTTAACTAAAATGATGTAATGTTATGACAGGCAATAATACCAAAGCAGCCTCTCACACCGCCCACAGCCTGTCAGGGAGTTCAGACTGCGAGCGACTTGGCTGATGTGTCGTGGGAACATTGAACATTCAAAATAAAACCTCTTTTATTCTTTTCCTTTTCGAGTTTACAGTACATTAACAGTCTTCTCTCCCCAGACTTCACCACCTGCTGATAGAAACCAGCATGTACATGTAGGGAACTGTAGTGATCAGTTGCTCCTCACCTCCATCTACCTCCTAACCACCGCACCCAACGATAATGTGACACCTTATTGATCCCTGTAGGGAAATGATCTTTTCACTGTAGGGATTCAATGTCTTCTTCAAGGACTCTTCAGCAGGGTGGGTGTTTGCCAGCAGGCATGAGTCCAGGTTCTCTCCAGGTTGGAGCGCAGTCTCTCATCTCTTGTCGCTCTGCCATCCTGCAAACACTTCGACACTGAATACATGTTGATACGACCCGATAAAACCCGTCCGTAGTCGTCTGTAGCTGCTACCTGCATCGTTTTGTGCCCTAGATATCTTTCTGATTCTAACCTTTCTGTTCAAAACTGTAGAAAAAGCGATGGTTTGCACTCAAAAAGTGTGTTTTCCAAACCTTTTATATTCTCATTATGATTATTTTTTGTTTTATAAATGCTAAGCTTGCACACTGAAGAAGGCACGAGCCGACACGTTTGTGCCTGATGTTTCTTCTGCATTTATAAAAACATTAAAAAGAAATAGCACAATGACATTAAAAGGTTTTTGAGTGCGACTCATCTTTTTTTCTACTGAAGATATTCTACTGGTTTTCACACACCAAAGAGTGAGCGCAGTGATTCCTCCTATAGACTCAGTTCAGAACAGTTTCCAAAGCTGTTTTAACGTGAAGTTTTACTGCGCCGGAGTCTCATATTGTGAAAATGACGTGTTCAGTTGGATTGACGCTGAACGTGGCCACCTGCTTACTTACTTACTGTACTTCTTAAAGGGTTAATGAACCTTGATGGTACTTCCACACACCTCTAACATATGGCGGCTCTTCAAGGAACCTTTTAGGGATCTATTTTCCAGTGAGGAACCCTCAGGAGACCGCATGGCCCGAGAACCGCTGGATTAGACCCCCCTAAAGAAAGACTGTTTCATCTCAAAGAAGGGCCGAGGCTCTTTGGAAGAAAATGAAAGCAATCCATTAAATATTGCTCTTCACCCACAGTGAAAAGAAAAAAAAAATGACTCATGGTCTGTTTCAATAATATCTCTGTCTCCAGCTCTCTCTCTCTCTTTTATCCCCCCTCTGCTTTTATTTGGCATCTTTTCTCTGCCTTTCCCTTTCTCTGCCCGCATCTCTATTTTCCTTTCTTTTTCCACTGATATTTGTCATGGCTTGCCACACCAATTCTCTCCCTCCTTCAGTTTTTCCATATCGGAAGTGGCCACTTGTCTTTTTCAGCTGCTTCAGTCTCTTGCTCCTCATCTTTCTGTCTCTCTCTCTCTCTTTATCTCCAGATCTTCCTGCCTCTCTGCCCTCTGCTCTCTCTCTTTCTTCTCCTGCCTCCTCTACTTTAGTTCATTTCACTCTTTCCCCATTTGTTATTTATCACAGCCTCTTGGATATGTCACTCCAGTTCTTTGCCTATAGTTTCTAGTCTAGTTTCTGCCTTTTCTATTGTGCGCTCTTTGTGTTTCATTCTCTACTTTTTTCTTTCTCTCCGCATCCCTCCCTTCCCTTCTCCAAGGCTTTTGCAGTCTAGAAAGTGTACAATTTAGGTCACTAGCTTCGTACATCAGCTGTACAGCGTCCCTGCATGGATCATGTCCTGTGACTTGAATGTATGCATATGTATGAGATTCTGTGGACATGAATGCATAATATATGTGATACTTCTGCATGTTGCATTGCCCATCTGATATGCTTATCTTCGATGCTGCAGCTGAACTACTTTATACAGTATGTTGTAAATGTCAGATATTTTTTCATCTGTGCTGCCTGGCTGTGTGGCGACAGAAGAAACTTGAACAAAACACAAACTGTTCAGCAGTGACACTCAGTAGATGGATTCTTCTGTATGAAGCAGCTTTTGGCAAAAGCTATTCGCTGCTGTCAGGTGAAAACCTTGCATCTCCAACTTCTCAGGAACTAAGAAAAACAGCTTTTTTTCAGCTTGATGGCCATGCATTTTTCAGTTTATCCAGTGGGTTTTCAAAGGGTTTTATAAGCCCAAGAGGTTGTAGAACGTTCTCAACCTGCAGAGGATCAGGTAATCGTTTCAATTTAAGTCAAAACATTAAAATCAACAAACTTGAAGTTATGAGGTTTTCACCCAACAACACTGAAATGGACTAAAGCAGCAGAATTTAAAACCATACAAATTTTTTTGGCTGTTTTATGAAGGCATTTCAAGTCAAGTGAAATTAATGTATAAAGTGCTTTCAACGCATAATTTGTCACAAAATACATTGCCGTGTGTATGCAAGAGTGTGTGTGTGGGCGTGTGTGTGTGTGTGTGTGTATGTGAGAGAGAGGATATAAAAGCAGGGAGTAGACCACAGGGAAGATTTGCCATTTGTAAACTCATCCTTTGGCTCACTTTCTGTTATGTAAACTGCTATGTAAGTGTAATAAATTGCAACTTCAACTTGACTTCATTAGTTACCGGTGGTTACGAGAGACATGATGTCTTTCGTAACCACCAGTAACTAATGGTCACATGTCACGTGTCACCATCTCGGAAGAGTGAGATCAAAAGAAAATAGCGTAACATTATCGCCTCTTCCCCCTTGATCTTCTCCCCCATGTTACAGTAAAGTGTCAACACCCGTCCACTGTTCAGAAATAAGGCATTTTCATGGTTTTGTGAGGGAGGGAAAGTCCATAACAGTGCAGTCGCTCCTTTTTTTTTGTGTGTCAGAGGCAGGCTGTCATTCATTTCTAAAGCGTGGTCTGAAGCCAATTTCTGTAGCTATTTCTGTTTTCTCACAGTCATTCTACTGAACTTGTTCCTACCACACTGCTGGCTTTCTGGGTATGCAAGTGCCAAGTGCCTGCAGTCAGCTCCATCAATCAGAATGAAGGCATATGAATTAACATGAGAGTCAGTCCCAGGTTAACAGCTTGATCCACGACGACGACGTAATTGTGAAAACTAGTGAATTATGACTTAATATCCAGTGGTAGAGCATTAGATTAATTCATTGTGAGAATGAAACTTAATTTAGTTTCTTACCTGAAACTAACCTTAACCCAAATGGGGTCAAATTTACATATTGTCACTCTCGGTGAAAACCTTGTATCTCCAAAATGTTAACTTTTCAGGAACTAAGCAGCCTCAGTTCTAAAAGCAGCCTAAACATAGCCTTGTTGTTAGCTTGATGACAATGCATTTTTGATATTATCCAATGGGTGTTGAATAGGCCCAAGAGGTCAGCGTAATACTTCAATTTAAGCAAAAACATGAAAATCTTCAAAATTGTAATTGCTAGGTTTTCACATGACAACAGCGATATTATAGTTTAATTTCAAAAATCACAAAAGAGGTGATTGACTAACTAAGTTGCACTTTTACCTGCAGTAGATTTGCATTGGGTCTGGTGTTATTCTTTGTTCCCCTGTGTACAGTCAGCAGTCTGCAGCAGCACTTAGCAGAAGACAGTTAGCTCCACTCTGTTTGCCCGGATCCATCCAAACAGTTGGAATAAATACACTGGCTTATTAAAATTCATGTGCGCTTTCCAAAACCATCCCATTTCCTCTCTGCTTTACATTCATCAAAATGTCGGTTTATAGTCCTGTAGCTCACTGGCTCATAATTAAGCTCCATTCTTTTTTTCTGCCACTGGGAGAGTTTGTGGAAGTAAACATACCGGGGATCAATGTTTCCTGATCCAGCACCTTCTGGCTAAGGGCTGTTACAGAATTAAGAGGGTGTTGGAGAGGCAGACGTCCCATGCTTAGTGCGGGGTGTGTGTGTGTGTGTGTGTGTGTGTGTGGGAGGGGGGTCACTAGACATAAATTATGTGGAAGGACAAACTGTGTACATATCAAGTCCTTACGCTGCAGTTTGTTGCAGTGTTCTTGCTGACATTCAAGCAAATGTGTGACTGTGTCTAACTCAGCTGAAGCTCAAGTTCGATCATTTGTGCTCCTAAATGGGAAATTTGCTTGCAGGAAGGCACTGGAATACAATACATTTTCAAATGCAGCTGGGAAAAAATCAAGACGGCACTAAATAATAATACATATTAATAGAATTACTGGATTACTGGAAAGAAAACGGGTATTTGAACATAAAATGGGATTACCTGATAATGAGCTAAACTTATTGTATAGGTATGTACCGTATTATACAATGTACTCTATATATATATAATAATCATGGGAATACAGTGACGAGAATTGGTATGTGATAACAAACATAAGGGACATATATAGGCTTTATATGAAGAACGAAGTGACTTTAAAATGACTGAGTTAAGAGAGAATATCAAGGTAAATAATTATGGTGTAATTATGGTGCAAGATACACTACCAGTCAAACGTTTGGAAAACACCTGATTGAATGTACTATGTTTTTCATTCTCTTAAAGCCATTTTGATCTAAAGGCTTATGTTTAAATGCTTGAAATGTGTTTCTTAGATAAATATAAATAGTGAAGTTGATCCTGTGTATGAATTTCTTTCCAAAGCCTTTGCCTTTCCATCAAGGCAAAGGACGGCTACTTTAAAGAATCTAAAATATAAGATAGTTTTGATTTGTTTAACACTTTTTTGGTCACTGCATAATTCCATTTGTGTTATTTCGTAGTTCTGATGTCTTTACTATTATTCTAAAATGTGGAAAATAGTAAAAAATAAAGAAAAATGTGTGTGTCCAAACTTTTGACTGGTAGTGTGCATTTAAATGAAACAGTGGAAAAAAGCAGAAAGACTCACCAGGGAAATGGGGGGGGGGGGGGGAGGAATGGGATGGAGAGTTTATCGGTTACAGTTTGACAACTTTAGGCCTCATGGGATAAATGTGAAACTTGAATCTCTTTGGTTTCGCCTGAACTTCTGACCTGAAGGGAGAGGAGAGGCTCAAATTCTGCCCACAAGAGTTGATAGGAGCGGTCTGTGATGCTCTAAGCTTTATGTGGGAGCCGTATGAGAAGGCAGGGATTGATTTGTGGTTGCATTAAACCTTTCTTGGTCTGGGGGTTCAATTCCTGTCGGAGCCCTTTGTGTTAGAACGCTCTGATGGGACGGTAAGACAGCACACCCACCAGGGATGACTCATGAGCATGACTGGCTTATTTTACTTCTGTTATTTTCAAAGGAAAGGTCACTGTTGCACATTATCAACAGCACTGAGAATGTGGGTTTTTTTGCACTCAGAGCATCAAGTGCTATACAAATGAAAAATACACTTTTACTTTGTTACAGTTCATATAAGAAAATCATTTGAGAGAAATTCTGGGAAAAGGAGAAATGCTCACTAACAGGGATGTAAACAAAGATTCAAGAGAAATAAGCTTTTCATGGCATTTTAATGGGATACTTTAACTCATGACTTTACATGTTGCATTCATGTTCAGTATATTTCAGCTAGTTATGTAGCGTGTGTAGCAGTGTAGAAGCCACAGCCGCCGTTTCCCACACCCCCGCTGTTTAGTGCTACTACTGTAGCTAAAAAAGAGGGGATGAATCACTCTGGATAAAGTCTGTCAGCCGGCGGAGTGAATGGTTGGCGATGAGTTGTAGTCATTACCGCAGTATTGACTTTCCCTGTTATTCCACTCTATCCGCAGTGATTTATAGGAAGGTCTTTCTGTTGTGTACAGTCTCACAGGAGTGCAAATAAACGGCTTTGCCTTCATCCGAGAAGCTCACGTCAGATAGCACAGCTGCACCTAATTTTACAGCCCGACTCAGCGGCAATGTTCGACTCGTAATGAAGACTTGATTAGCTATACATAACCTGCGAGACTTGAAAGGTAAGCATTCACTCACTTTCACTTCTTCTGTGTCTCAAACAAAGTGGGGAGAAAGAAAGGCCTGAAATAGCAGTGGTATTCTTTTTAAAATGTTAACTATTTTGAAATAACTCATTCATCCAAAGTGTTTTGAGGCCATTCACACTCAACACTGGACATGATCTCAGTGTCAAATCTATGCTTTAGCTCTCATATAGCCCAGGATCTTTGTTGGCTATGTATAGCCCAGTTAGGGCTGAACAATTAATCGAAATTTTATCGAAATCACAAGATGGCCTACTGCAATTTTCAAATCGCAGGAGGCGCAATATTTGTTAAAGGCGAAATGTGTGTCAAAATATCATTTTAAATTAAATATTGTCATGCTGCAGAGATGTCCTGCCTACACATCATATTCTACAGACTTAAGAAAATATTTTTGTTTGGTACAGATCCCCGCAAAAATCACACCATAATCATTTTAATACATTTTTCAATTAAAATGAGAATAATGATGTAAAAATTATCATTCCCTCTAATATCGCAAATCATATCGCAATTGCAATATCAGTCAAAATAATCGCAATTAGATATTTTTTCAAAATGCGATGAGTTGAGTCCCCCCCCCCCCCCCGATATGTGAAGCGCTTTGAGTACTTAGAAAAGCGCTATATAAATGTAATCAATTATTATTATTATTATTAAAATCGTTCAGCCCTAAGCCCAGTGTTATCACATATGTAAACAATGCATAAACAGCAATAAATATCCAAAATATGCACCAGAGATATCCATTTGTACAAGATAATGCATTTTTTTTTTTTTGTCATATACCCCGGAAGATGTAGTCTAAGATGTAGATTTTTTTTTCAGATCCCACTTATAAACCCCATGTAGCCTTAATTTTGGTCTAGAACCATTGAGACGTCTTTAAAACGGGTAATAAACTCAAAATTGCTGAGTGGGTGCTTCTTCAGAAAACATCACTTCCAACTTAAAATGACATTCTCAAACAATGACAACAGTCTGTCTGGTTCTAGCAACACAGAGGCAATGTTTTGAATCATAGTGATAATTTGACAACCCACGCACAAGACTAGATATGAGACTATAATATGCTGAAATCTTTCCTTTTTTCAATTTGTTTTAAGGCCAGGCTTCTTCATAAAACTTCAAAGTACTTCCTCCTGGAGAGATTGTTGTGACCAGGTTTAGAGATTGCACATTATGATTGTGTCGCCTGATTGTGTCGCCTGATTGTGTCGCCTGATTGTGTTGACAGTCACAATCATCAAGCTGAATGGAAGAAAATGAAAACGCTGAAACAATTACAGCAGTCTGTCTTCTGATAAGACTTGTCATTGTCTTCTCACAAATTAGATTTAGAGTCACAGCGAAGAGCCATAATGCAGCCGCAGACAGCAGATGATTGGGTGATATTGCCTTGGGGAGCTGTCTGGAGTGATGTAACACAGGATCCGTGCCGTTAAAAATAAAAGTGGCTTGAGGAACTTTCAGCAGCTCCTCCTGAGGATACACTCTGAAAATTAAAGACCCCATGAAACAGCATCTTTACTTCCTTGATTTGATGCTTTTCCTGTTGAAACAGGACAACGCAGTGAGGGATCATTCAGAAGTCTAAACCAATGGAATATCAGTCTGGGAGAGAAAGGCAGTTTGATTTGATGGGAGTGGTGGAGGGGCGGGATTGTTTAAAAAATCTGTGATGCGTTTTATTGGTTGGAATTTTTATTTACGCCTACCGGTGCGGCATGAGGTCACCATTAAAGATACTTAAGTTATAAGTTTTCCAGGAAGTAAAAGTAATGGGAGTTTATTTCATGGGGACTTTAAAAGGGCTCTGAGGGTCTTAGTGAACCTTTAGTGATTCTAGAGTTCAAAAACATAGAGAAATCTCCAAAGGTTTCTTGAGGAACCCGACTAGACTAGACCAGAACCTAACTTTCTCTGGATTGGAACTTCAGTTACATGCATGATACATTAATAAAACTAACCTGTTTAGTTTGGATTGGGTGAGATGGCAACAAGGCAGCATGGCAGCTGAGTGGTTAGCGCTATTGGCTTATGAGGCGGAAAACTGGACAAAAGTGAAACCAAGCCGTGCGAGAGAGAGAGAGAGAGAGATCTAAATGTGCGTGCAGGATGGCCGCGGAGGAACAAGAGCATCTGCCACACGTGATCAACTGAGTGGCCGTGCAGAGTGGATCCAAAAGCCAAACTCTGCGCGGAGTCAGCTGATCATTGCACGAAAAACAGAACCAGCTAGACCGTGTGCAAAGGGGAGGAATACCTGTGCGAGTGTGGAGGATTGTAGCTCTCGCACACGCACACAAGACACCTGTCCAAGTCACGTCCAACAACGCATGGGCAAAACCAACAGGAAGACAGACGTTAAGGGGAAAAAAAGGGACAAATGTTTCCCTCAAACAACTGCAAAACTATGAAGTGTTATGCATCATTTTAATCAGAAAAGCCATTCACATGAATCAACTGAGATATCGCATTATGCAACAGCAGGACATACTTAATTAAAAAAATTGACGCAATTTGGAACCACGCTGCACGCACAGTCAGTCTCCCTCCCAAACTGCAGCTCGTTTGGATCTCTTTGGTTTCACTTTTGCCCGGTTTGGCGCTTCATATCGGCTCATAGCAAGAAAGACCTGGGTTCGAGCCCCAAGTGAGTGTCTGTATATCGTCCTTTTCCCTGCGATGGACTGGCGACCTGCGCAGGATGTTTTCCTCCCTTCAGCCCAAAGCATGCTGGGACAGGCACCAGCCCCGTGTGACTCTGAAAGGGATTAAGCAGCTAGAGAAAATGAACTAATGAGATGCCAATGATATAATACACGTCCTTGTCTAATTGAGCTGGAATCTGACTCAAAGTAGTCTGTTTCTCTCCTGTAGCCCTGTGCCAAGTATCACTCTACTATATCAATGATGATTAAATACTCTTGACTTTGTCTCCCCCTCTCTCTCTCTCTCTCTCTCTCTCTCTCCCTCCCTCTCGTTCACAAAGTATCAGTGTGCTGATCAATAATGATTAAACATGTTTGACTCTACCTCACCTCCCGTCTCTCTCTCTGTCTGTCCGTCTGTCTGTCTCTCTCTCACTCTAATCTCTCTCTCTCCTATGCCAAGTATCTGTCTGATAGATCAATGATGATTGAACAGATTTGACTCTTTCTCTCTCTCTCTCTCTCTCTCCCTCCTTCTCTTTCTCATGCAGTCTCTCTCTGGACGAAGTTGCCTCCCTTCAAACAATGTCTAATTCATATTTAATGACTAAGTGCATTTAGCAGCGTCTACACCTCCCTCTCTCAGCAGAAACTCTGCTCTCTCCCAACACTTTAGGGAATGCAGAGATGGATCCATTAATCTGAATCAGAACCTGCAGCATTTCATCTGTCATTTATTATGCGCTTCTACCTTTTTCTTTTTTGGCCGCCTTTAGTTTTAATTATGCATCATGCTCGGCTCTTTTGTAGCGTTGAAGCTCCAGTTGAAATCACCTGCAGAAAACAGTGAAACCAACTTTCTCCTTCTCCATCTCCTCTCCCCTTTCCTTATCCTCTCACTCTTCCTCTTCCTCACACTCCTCCTTTTTGTCCTCTCCCTCTTCCTCCACTCACCCTCTTGCTTCTTCCTCTTCTCTTTCGTATCCTCCCTTTCTTCCTCTCCTGCCACTTCTTGCACCCTGTTTCCTTTTCCTCATCTTCCTCTTCCTCTTCCTCACACTCTTCACTGTATTCCCTTTCTGTACTCTCCCTCTTTCTCCACCCCCCCTTCCTCCTTCTTCTCATCCTTCTGTTCCTCTCCTTCCTCTTCTTTATTTTCTTTATCTACCTCCATCTCCTCTCCCTTTTGCTTATCCTCCCACTCTTCCTTGCACCCTCTTTCCTTTTCCTCATCTTCTTCTTCCTTATCCTTTCACTCTTCCTCACCCTCTTTCCTTTCTGTCCTCCTCCTGCTCCTCCTCCTCCTCTTCCTCCTCCCCCTCTTTCCTCTTCCTGATCCTCCTCCTCCTCTTTCCTCCTCCCCCTTTTCCTCCTCCTCTTCGTCCTCCTCCTCCCCCTCTTCCTCCTCTTCCTCCTCCTCTGTCCTCCTCCTCCTCTTTCCTCCTCCTCCTCTTCCTCCTCCTCCACCCCCTCTTCTTCCTCCTCCCCCTTTTCCTCCTCCTCCTCCTCCTCCTCTTCCTCCTCCCCCTCTTCCTCTTCCTCATCTCCCTCCTCCTCTTCCTCCTCCTCCCCCTCTTCCTCCACCTCCTCCTCTTCCTCCTCCTCCTCCTTCTCCTCCTCCTCTTTCTCCTCTTCCCCTCCTCCTCCTCCTCCTCCTCTTCCTCCTCCTCTTTCTCCTCTTCCCCTCCTCCTCCTCCTCCTCCCCCTCTTCCTCCTCCTCCTCCCCCTCTCCCCCTCCTCTTCCTCCTCCTCCTCCCCCTCTTCCTCTTCCTCATCTCCCTCCTCCTCCTCCTCCTCCCCCTCTTCCTCCTCCTCCCCCTCTTCCACCTCCTCCTCCTCCTCCTCCTCCCCCTCTTCCACCTCCTCCTCCTCCTCCCCCTCTTCCTCCTCCTCCCCCTCTTCCACCTCCTCCTCCTCCTCCTCCTCCCCCTCTTCCACCTCCTCCTCCTCCTCCTCCTCCTCCTCCTCTTCCTCCTCCTCCCCCTCTTCCACCTCCTCCTCCTCCTCCTCCTCCCCCTCTTCCACCTCCTCCTCCTCCTCCTCCTCCTCCTCCCCCTCTTCCTCCTCCTCCCCCTCTTCCACCTCCTCCTCCACCTCCTCCTCCTCCTCCTCTTCCTCCTGTGCTCCAGGTAGGAGTTCCTCCCCTGACAGTCAGCGTCTGGTTTCCCTCGGCAGCCTGCTGGACGACCAGCACTGGCATCATGTAGCAGTGGAGCGGCACAGCACTCACCTCAACCTCACCGTGGACAGAAGCACCCAGTGGCTTCAGATCCCAGCGAAGCTCACCCACTGGGACCTTGACCAGGTCTGTGTGTGTGTGTGTGTGTGTGTGTGTGGAGGTAAGATGAACAGACACACAAACAGAAACACACCCACATGCAATCAGTAGCGCTCTTGGTGTCATTTTCAGGTATTTTGCCTTCCTGTAAAACTGCTTCTGTTTTATTTTTACGTGTGTGTGTGTTTGTGTGTGTGTGTGTGTGTGTGTGTGTGTCCGTTGTTTTCCCTATACAGCTGAGTGTGGGAGCAGACCAGGGCCTCGGCTCTCGGACAGCAGTCTCAAACAGGAACTTCCACGGCTGCCTGGAAAACCTGCTATACAACGGCCTCAACCTGATCAACCTGGCTCAACAGAGAGACCAGCGGGTTACTGTGAAGGTGAGCTACAGTGTGGTACTCTACAGTGTGTGAGTGTGTGTGTGAGTGTGTGTGTGAGCGTGTGTTTGCATGTGCACATGTTAGCGCCATGCTCTACCCACTGAATCCATTCCACTGGTGTGTAGATACTTTAGAGGGTTTCGTGCAAAAGGGGCGTAAGTGACATTTTGGCTGAAAATGAGTTATGTTATATGAAAATGTTATACTGTATGTTATATGTTATATGTCAATGGAAAGCTCTTGTTGAGCTCTATCTGATGGTCAAAAGACGCATTTGCCACCATAAACAAAATTAAAATAAAGGGGAAAATCCAGAAGACGAAGTGAAACCCTAGATTAAATGTGCAAAAATTGACATTCTATAAAAAGCTATTAAGTGCAGTCACACGCACTTTTACACACGCTTTTTAGAGAATGTCAATTTTTTGAATCTTCTGCATCTGTAAAAATATGACTGGTTCCTGTGTTATGTTTTGAATAAAAAAGATGTAGTCATTTAAAGTTTTGTTTTTGATCTGCTATAAAGTTAGGAAAACTACTCACTTACGCAGCTTTCGCTCTTAAACCTCAACGTGTGCGTGCGTGTGTGTTAGAGTGTGTGTGTGTGTGTGTGTGTGTGTGTGTATGCGTGGGTGTGAGTCTTTTGGACTGTTTGAGGCTAATGCACAACAGCACTGAATCTCTAAGGCACCATCCACTTCAGCCTGCATTACTGTATATCACTTTAACTGCTCTACAAAGAGCTTTTAGATTTGATCAAGTGTCTGTGTGTTGCACAGTCCACTGAAAATAGCAACCTGGTATTCCCTGTAGGGAAGCTGGGCTGTAATATATCACTACTGCTGCCTCAGCAATGGACTTATACTCTAATTACCACCACTCAAAACACAGAGATGTCCAGCTGATATT
>NC_136011.1:25107470-25212470 GCF_048128805.1 Centroberyx gerrardi
GAACATGTATGCTCTTTTTAACACCTGCCTCACATACATAAATTACACACATTAACACCTGGAAAACCTGGAAAAGTTATGGAATTTTAAAGTAGTATTTCCCAGACCTGGCAAAGTTATGAAAAATGATAAAATTTAGAAAAGTTTTGGAAAGGCATGAAATTTAATTTGTGAAGTTAATGATGTTTTTTTTTTTTTTATACTGCCAAATGTCAACAAAAAGCTGTGGCTGGCTCCCTTTTGGAGGAAAACATTGTTGGCTGTTTATTATTATATTTATATTTATTATTATATTATTAAAATAATATTATAATCCTTGATTTTAAAGTGAAAAACAAACTAATGCTTGAAGTTAGTGTAGTTGATGGTTACTTTTTAATTCAGTCTCAACAAAATCTGGTCATGGAAATTTGAAAAGGGATCAGAGAGAAGTCATGGAAAAATGGAATTTCATCAGATCTGAATAGCCATTTCTCAACTGCAGCATGTATCTTACTGTGCCGTTACAAGGATGTCAGAGCAGATTGTATTGTTGCTAACCTCTCTCACCTTCTCCTCCTTTTCCCCCCTCTCTCCATCCTCTTCATCCATCCCTCCAGAGGTGAAGAGACAGAGGTCTATTCCTGAGGATCTGAGGAAGGCCGGGGAGGAGAGGGGATCGCCGACCGATGCCGAAATTCGCAGGCCGTTTGAAGAGGAGGTTTGTCATATTCATGTTCTACGAATACGATTGTCAGGCCAGGAAAGGATCCAGAGAGTTGTTTACTTAGGTTAGTTTCTCTTTTTCACAAAAACGATTTTCAGTGGCAAAGCTTCTGTGTATAGAGCACGGCGCTTACAGCCTTTAACTCAAACATTGGTTTTCCACAATCAACTTAGACACAGTCACAAAACATCACTCCCTCTCGTGGTATCGGAAGTTGTCATGGCATTCCCTCCCTTTTATCCCGCCTACACTAATCAACAGGAAAAGCAGAGGTGGCACCATGTGTTTCGAATTGGTTTTTTTAATTCATTTTTTTAAGAAAAACACCCACCAACACTCTTTTGGCTCCAAAAAATCTAGTTCATAGGAAGGGCCTAGAAAAGCCTGATGGTCAGATCAAGCCTGGGAGAGAATGAGGTAGTCTGGGTGAGGTGAAGGGGGGCTGGGGGTTTGGGTGGGGGGTTAGTATCCCTTAATTGCTTCTACTTGGCCGTTTCCCTTCTGTTAGTCAGCTGTCTTTCCCTCTCTCCTGTCTTGTCTTAGATAAATCTATCCCCTGATAGATTTATCTAAGCCTCCTCTTCTTTCTGCTCACCCTCTGCTTTCATTTCCCTCCTTCTCCTATCCTCTCCTCTCCTTGTTTCCTCTCCTCCTCTCCCCCCACCTTTCCTTTCCCTCTCCTGTCCTCTCTTCTCCACAGAGAGATCTGAGTATTGATCTAACAGACTGCCATTTTAATTATTACAATGGTAGATATCAGCAGCTCTGCCGTTTTAGAGATGTGTGTGTGTGTGTGTGTGTGTGTGTGTGTGTGTGTGTGTCTGCAAGAAAGTGTGTGGCTGTGCGTGCTCCACACACTCTTCCCCAGCGTGTGTTTGAACTTGTGCGTACAAGAGTGTGTGTATAAGAATGCTATTATTTCAATGAGCGTGTGTGTGTGTGTGTGTGTGTGTGTGTGTGTGTGTGTGTGCCACTGGAGACCACGGGGTGAATCTCTCTTCCCAACCAGCCCTCCTCTACCCTCCACCCTGCACCCCACCCCACCCCAATCCCACACACACACACACACACCCTCCTCCCAGTGCCTGGGCCCCAGGGTTAATGGGTGTTCAACCTTTCCATTATCCCGATCAGCCAAGAATTACCTGCTGAATGATGTTTGCATTAATATAATATATATGGTAATTTCCCTCCTCTTAATTACGGCTGGGCCGAGCGCGGCAAGGGGAGTGGGCTGATCATGTGTAAAATTGATTTGCCAAGGAAAAATATGGTGATAGAGCGAGAGCGCGCAAGGAGGAGGAGGAGGAGGAGGAGGAGGGAGGGGGTGGAGCGGCGGGTGGGAATCGGCACACACACACACACACTTGCAAAAAAACACGTGCACAGATACACACACACACACACACGTTGGAAAGAGTACAGGAAAAAGTGCTGGCCTGGGTGGAATGAAAAAAAAAAAAAAACTTTCTCTCTCTCTCTCTCCTGCTCACTAGTTCTCCTTCCCATTAAGAAAAATGAAGTGCATCAGCAATAAAATGGAGATATTTTTTCGGATGCATCCTCAGTAGTGAATTTGAATAAACATTTTCCCCACTCAGAGGAGCTTCTCTGGAGAATAGCAAGCAGCCAGGAGACAGAGGTGAAGAGGGGTCAGAAATGGAATGTGCATTAAGTGCATATGGTTATGGAGTGATTGGTGTGTGAGTGTGTGTGTGTATATTAAGTGTGTGTGGTCATGGAGTGGTCGGCGTTTGTGTGTGTATGGGAAGGTGGAAGAAAGACTTATCTGAAATGGCAGGGCGTGTATGGGTGGGAGTAAGGAGAGCTGAGTCTATGGGTGCAGGTTGAGTTTAAGGGGCTATGGAGACATTTAACCTTTGGGTGGGTTAAGACTACAATGCAAAAAAAAAAATATCCATATTAATCAAGCGATTAGCCTTGTATTCAGCCTGAAAATTATATAATTTCTCACAATTAACAGTTAAAAGATTCCACTTGTTTCCATTGCATTGGACAAAAAGTGAAAATATCTTGAAATTACCTCAGTTGCTCCACTTGTTTCAAGAAAATTGTCATGACAAATTCTCCCTACTGACAGACGTTTTTTTTTACTGAAATTAAGAAAAATTAAAGACTGAACACAAGTTTAAATGACTTGTTAGATGAACTTTTTTTTGCTGTATCTATACATCTCCTCCTTCGGCTGGTGCCTCTCTACATTTTCTCTATTTTTGTTCTATCCCTCTCCAGAAAAGGAAGCCATCTGAAAACCTGTTATGTAACTGAGCCAGGCCTAGTAGATTGCTGTTATTTGTAATTACATTGTTTCAATGTTTGGACATGTTGTGTTGTTATTGAAAGAGTACAGAGAGGCACTAGGAAAAGACCTGTATGCATAATATATCACACACACAAGTAAAGAGCACATAATTCATTCAATGAAGGTCTTTTTTCGGTGCAGGCTGCTGCGTCTTATTATAGCAATAATACCCGAGAGGTTGCTCTTTAATGTGATCATTGGTATGACGGTGATGCAATAGCAGTATTAAAGTACCCATAATCACAGTAAAATATGTCCTCAAGGGTATTATGGCTTTCATACAACGGGTACTAATACATATGTACTGGCTGAAGAGTTTTCTTCAAAGTAGTGCACATGCACAAGAATAAAATAACAGGGGAAAGCAGGAAAGTAGCTGTGATTTATGAGAATCATCAAAATGTCTTTGACCAATCAGATTACTTGGCTGAAAATACCTCAATAGGATTTCCACTGTAGGAGAATTTTTAGGTGGCGGCTAAACATGAAAGGGCAAAGGTCAGCGAGTGATGAATATTGTCTGGAAGCAACCGGAATATTAGTATTGATTGTGGATCGAACAGTAGATGTCAATAGTGTGAGATTTAACTGGACAATATACTCCGGTTCAAAGTGCTGTGTTGATGTGTTATAATGTGAATAAAGACGAATTAAATTGCTGCTAATCAAGTTATTTAAAGGTTTTCTGTTGCTGTCGCTAACAATGTGGCAGAGGAAATCCGAAATGCCAAACGAAGCTCAGAGGAAACGAGAGGCAGCAACAGTTAGCTGTTAGCTAATGTATTATCTGTGGCCGTGAAATGAAACTCTTTTTCTTTTCTGGTGCAATTCTCTTATTTTGTTTTATGTAAGGAAGATTTGCGGGCACGTCTATTCATGAGTCTTAAAACCATTTCTACTCTCGTCTTCCCACTTTAGTTTTTTCTCTTCCCATTTCTCTTTCTCGTTCAAGTCCTCCCTCTTCTCCTCTCCCTTCATCACCTTTTTACTTCCTTCCATCTCTTTGTATTTCTCTATTCCCCCCCCCTCGTTCTCCCTCGTCCCTCTATCCCTTTCTCTCTGCCTCTGTTTCATGCTGTCTCGCGCTACTTTTCCTTTTCTCTCATAACCCATTCTCTCTCTCTCTCTCTCCTCTCTCTCTCTCTCTCTCTCTCTCTCTCTCTCTCTCTCTCTCTCTCTCTGGTTGACAGAAGGCGTTCAAAGACACCAGTCAGTATGTGGTTGGGGAGTTGTCTGCGCTGGAGAGCGAGCAGAGGCACATAGACGCCCGAGCGGCTCGCGTGGAGAAGAGGCTGCGCTATCTCATGGACACAGGTACCCCAAGCCCAATTACACTGGAAAAACTGTTTTGGCAAATTGAGCGTACGCACGCACATACACACGCATGTACACTCAGGGAGTTTGTGTATGTGTGTATTTATGTGTGTGTGTGTGTGTGTGAGAGAGAGAGAGAGAGAGAATCTTTGAAGCCCCCCTCCCTTCTCCCTCCCTCTCGGTTGAATGTTGCGCGACGGAGCGCTGGGTGGATATGAAAGGAGGGGATGGAGGGGTGAGGGAGGAGGGAGGAGGAGGAGGAGGAGGAGGGAGGGAGGGTGTGGGGGAGGGAGGGGGGAGTGTGTCTCGGGGATGGGAGAAGAAGGGAGACCTCTCTGGGCTGGGGTGATAAGGGAGCCCTTCATGGGGGAAACGATAACTGGGTGCGATAGCGGAGCCCCAGCCGAAGCCTCCGCTGCAGCCGTTTGCCAGCCGCGGCCCCAGCCAGCCAGCCAGCCTCCACACTATTGAACAGCGCGCTCAGCCATGCACGGCTACACACACACACACACACACACACACACACCCTCCTTCCCCTAGTACATATCTGGCCTTCATTGATATGCTGTATAAGGAAAGACGGGGGTGAGTTAAAGGGAGGAGAGCGGGAGAGGCAAAGAAATGTAAAATAACGCGAGGCAACACAACATGAGCACTGACACAGTTCACAAATCCACGACAGACACACACAAGCGCTTACACACACGCGCATACAAAGTGCAATCTGTTTTGGCGTACGCAGCCGGATTCGGAAGGTTTTTATTTAAGATTTGGCCGGGGGTAAAGCCTTGTTAAGACATGAGACAGTGTGCCGAGCCAAAAGAGGGGCCTTGGCTCCGTCAAGTCCCTAACTGAAATTGGAGAATAGCATCCCGTTTGTGATACTAAACCATCCTATTCCTCACACAAGAATGTGTTTTAGGGGGGAAAAATGGTTTCGGGAAGATTTTTGGTGTTCGCGAACGTAAATAAATATGAAAGTGCTGGTTTTTGCTGTAGTAATTTAGTAGCAGCTCTCATGCTCTCTCCGATATATCAACGCGTAACTTGGTGGATTTAGCTCCCAAAATCCCACAAAAGCAACAGAGGCGAGGATGGGAGGGGAGGTTTTTAGAAAAAGGAAACCGGGGCGGTGGGATTTGCGCTCACCTTCCCCATCCCATTTGGGTCCTGATATCGAGACTATCTCTCCTCTGTTTGTTGTGTTCGCTTTCCTCCTTTTTCGCCTCCCTCCCTGCCTCTGTGCCCTCTTCCCCTGTCGGAGCGCATGCCATTGTGTCAATCTGAAGGGCTGTTTTTTTTTTTTCTTCTTCTTCTTCACCTACTGATAAAGCAGCCGCTAGCCTGCAAGAAGCCAGGTTATTTACTTCCAAACACCTTCAGCCAAAAGATTTCTCTCTATATAGTTATATAAATATATATATATATATATACCTGCGTCCCCCCACCCCACCTGAAAAATAAGATTCACTAGAAAAAGAAGAGGGGGGACAACAGGGAAGGCGAGGACAAAATAATAAAAGCATATCACAGACAGAAATTCACCTCGGTTCCTTTCCACCCCCTTATAACATCAGTGGAGAATGAAATGGAGAAAATGTGGTTTGGAGGAGTCAACACGCGGGCTACTGGGTGATTTTTATATAATACCCAGCATCCTCGGCTCTCTGAGGTCTACTACGGTTGTTCTGTTCACATGTTCTGCTCTTCAACACGGACGCGTTAAGCAGGAAGCTCCTATGGTTTTTTTAAGTCTCAAATTTGGCTGGTGGTTCTTACAATTAAACAGTGATCAACAGCAGTGGAGGCTGTAGAATGAAATAGGTGCTAGGTGCCAACATATCAATACGGGGGTGTCCATGCTCAGTTCTGAGGCATCCATCATCATTTGAGGTCTGATTACAAATGAAAACACTGCTGCCTCAAATTGGTATTTTGTACTTTTCATAATATATCACACTGCCCTTGCATCGCAGGGAGAGAGAAAAACAGATTCCCGACTCATGTGAAGTTGAGCACTGTCTCACTTCCTGAAATTACATTTCTGTTGCCATATCTCATTTTGCAGCACTTATCCCAGAGACCCGTCCAATAGGTTATGGATTGTGCCTTTAGGCCAAGGTCTGGAGGCGTCAGAGCGAGACGGCCCAGTGACAGGTGGTCACTATAGTAACCTTTATCACCTCGGTAACTGAGGTCACCTTTCTATAGGCTGTCATAGATGATAGATATTTTCCCCTGGACCAAGAAGGTCTGATTGAGCTTGTGGCTGATTGGCTGTAAGCAAAACGTCCGGTATTGATCCGCCGCATCTGACCGATGCATGTGCACATCACTAGTGAGCAGGGTGAGAAATTACCACCAGCTACCGGCCAAATGCTGTTTATTTTCTTCTGTAGCTGGGAAGTTTATCTGCTCTACCAGCCACTTTGGCAGGTAGCCAGCCAATGTTCAGAGGTCTTTTATTTCCTCAATATCTAGTTGGATGTTAAAGTAGTCCAAATGGCTGGTTGAATTTGGGACTTTGCAAAATTACAGTTAAGGAAACTTTGCAAAACTTTCTTTGAACCTTGATGAGCAGAAGCCAAAAACATTTTGATACAGTCTCCCTGTAGTGACGAATTGGCTAAAAATCAACCAGATTAAAGTTCAATAGAGCCTATCGCCAATTAGCCACGGTGGTGAATGGACGGACAGCCACTTGATCTTTACACACAATCCACACTTCTTATTACCTTGGAACATAATGAACGTTGACCAAGCTTGAGTTTCTTGATTTTCTCTGATGCAGTTTCCAACTTGTCGTCCACAGTAGTGCACACAGTTTAGAGGCATCTGTGTGTGAGCGGTAAGAACCGTTGTCTCTCCTACCATCCAGAACACACTCAACTCCACGCACCTGTGTGAACTTATACCGGATTGTGAGAACCACCACTAATTTGTATTGACTGCCCCTACTGGTTCGGAGTGTCACTACCCAAAATAACCCAAAACTAAAACACCCATATTGGCTCCAACACTCCCAGTAATCCAATCCCCAAGCGCTTAAGGACAAGTGCTCCCCAAACTCAAGACACAGCAGCCTTGGGCAGAATCCCTCCTTCCCCTCCTCGGCTGTAGTGGCTCTACTCAAGCGCTGACACTAGATCAGTCCTCAAATGAGACAAGTATTTCAACTTATAGGAACAGGAATGGCCTGTCTTTCAGGACCCCCAAGCTTTACAGTAAAGACTTCTGACAACCTCATGATTTATGCTCTCTGTGAAGTTTCTGCCTGCATAGAACTTTTTTGGGAAGTTGACTGAGCACGAAGACTCTCTCAGCAACACCCTGCTTCTCACACACAGTTATATCTATTCACACCTTCTGTTAATGCTGTCCCCACACACATTTCTTCATCCAATCTGGGATTCGAACCACCAACCCTTTCATTACCAGCTAGCTTCTCTAACTCCTAGTCTATCACCACGCCTCTCAAAACCTTCTCCATGTGACTTCAGTCTCAGCACTTAGTCTCAACTCTTAGTCTTATGAATCCAACCTAAAGCATGTGTTTATGAAATACCAAACAGGTACAGACTTAGGCCAGCAGCAGCAGCAGAAGCTTTGCGTGCCGGCCTTGCTCTGGTGAGGTTAGTTTGGAAGGAAACAAAATCCGTCGCAACCTTCCAGTACTTCCAAGGAGCTGGAATTGAGATGTGATCTGAGCACAAGATTAGATGATGAACTTTATTGAGGCCTGAGGGGAAATTGGGTCATTACAGCAGCAGCAAAGAGTAGAGGTGTACTGTAGGTTGGAGATCAAACAGTAAAACGATATTAAAACCCCTTGCACTCTGAGTTTCCCCTTAAATTTTTCTTCTCAAGTAGCTTCAGAGTTAGAAAAAACGTTATATCCAAACTCAATGTCACACATATTCTGTATCTGCTCATTCCAACACTTCATTGGAGCTACAACTGCATATATTGAATTAAATATTCAAACCCAAGGTGCCATTTTTTTATGGTTGCACCATTACAACAAATGGAACAAATCTAGATGTTTGTGCACCATTTAATACACATGACCGCTGTAATTCAGCATGACATATTTGGTATCTTTGGAAACCTTAGGATCTTGACTAGAATTTAAAATAAAGTTCTGTGGGTTTGAACAAAGCTTGGCCGTGAAACATGTTTGTAATGATGGTCCCACATGCGGAACCTTAGGGTAGAAGTTTAAGAGTCTCTATCATGCAAATAGTGTTTAAAATCTGCACAAGGATGAGCTATTGATATATTGACAGATTGTCTTATGTACAGAATATGTCACCAATACTTCAGAGTCCGGTGCAAGACCATGTTTGCAGAATGTCTAAATGTGCTCCATTGACGTTTCCCATATTATAACAGCTTTACAGTTAAGCTTTTGATTTAGAAATGTGCATGTAGCATACGTACAGAACTATGTGCAGGTCATGTGCACAGACACAGAGCAGATTGTGTAAGCAGGGTGGATGTGCAGCGTAGCCCGATGACTCAAGTCCCTGAAGGTAAGTTTGGGTGAGCTCAGTGTGCAGCGGTGCTCCGGTGCTGTGGCAGCGCAGAGAGCTGCAGGACTGATGGGCAGATGTGAACAGACAGACCGACTGACCCATGACTGATTGTTCATCTCTCTGCTTCACCAGCAAGAAAGCATGGGAAGATCCACTGCGCTCTGTCGGCCCTCCAACCCACAAATTCCCTTCTTTTCTATCACATTCTTTTGCTTCGTCAGCCCCCCCCCCCTCCTTTTCTTTCTTATTCACTTTCTATATATATATATATAAAGTCTTTCTTTCTCTGTCTATATATCGTCATGGTTAGATGATAACCTTGTATCTTCCAAATGTCAACTTTTCAGGAACAAAGAAAAACAGCCTTGTTGTCAGATTGACCGGTCTGCATTTTTGAGTTTGTCCAGTGGGGTTTTGAAAGGGATCGCAGGATTTTCTCAACCCATAGAGAACCATGTGATCCTTCAGTTTAAGTTCTAATATGAAAATCACCAAAATTGGAGTTACAAGGTTTTCACAGGACAGCGATATGCACGTATATCGAGGACCACAGTGGAAATAAGTGTTGTAAGCAACAATTTCTTGTCCTTTCCTCTGGGGTCAAATATACATGATTTGTTGTTTTATTTTTCATAATTTATTTTTCTATTTCCCAAATCAAATTTCTTTTCTCTTTCTTGCTTTACCTTTGTCGATCTCTCTCTCTCTATTTCTTTCCTGCCTCTCTTTCTCTCTCGTCCTCTCTGCTTCCCTGTATCACTTTTTATTTGCTCTGTTCCTTTTATCCCCAAATCTCTACTTCTCTTTCCTTTCTCTTTTCGTCCCCCCTTTTCCTCCCCTCTCCTCCTCTCCCTCCTCCCTCTCTCCCCCTCTTTCTCTCTCCCCTGGTTTGGGCACAATGCAGCTTTCTGCGGCATTTTCTATTACGCCGCGGCCCTCCCCAGATGAATCCAAAGTAATTGGGGTGGTTAATTTATTTACTCAGAGGCAGTTCACAGCACATTAAATAATAGAGATAATTGAACAAGAATTGTCAAGTGTCTTCTGATATCAGACACATTACAGGAGGGAGTGTGCATAAAACTCCATTTCTATGCCCCCATTGTTTATGGTAATTAAGTACACAGATTTATTCCTTGGTTGCCTTCCAAGCTTATGGCAAGCGCCATTGTTGTCTTCTATTAATATGTAATCAGTAAATAGTTTAATTTTCTAATCTGCGGTTGGAGAATTCACTTTCTAACAACTCTTAATTACTGCTGGGCTCTAATGAGTCTCGCCATGCCGACGCAGCCAGCCAATCAGAGGCCAGGACCGGGTCGGGGGGGAATTTGAATTCCTGCGGCGCCCCCCCTCGACTAATGAACTTGTTATTCCTGCACCGCTGGGAGCACTGTCCTTCACACATGCAACGTTAGGAGAACATTCACCTCCTGCTATAGCCAGAATAGTAATAAGATAGGACTTTATTGATAATATGAGGCGAATATGAAGAGTTCATTTCCTCAAAAGATGTATATCCATTTTGGGCACAAAAATAATTAGATGAAGTGAATGTGTCATGCAAAAGTGTTATTATTTTGTCACCCAAGGAGTTGAGTCACCATCATTTGTTTTTATTTTTTTTATCAGTCATTTTGTCAGAGTGTGTCAGTGTATGTCATTATGGAACAAAACTTTTCCTATGCATTTGTGTCGTATCAATATGGATTGTTATTGATGAATAATTATAACCATTTTTTTAAATAAATGTAAACATCGATATTATTATAGGAATTCTTTTTACTAGATTATTATTACATGGCTGTTGTCATTTCTTGTGAGAGTCATTCTTATTTTCTCATCAAACCCTTTGTTCAAATGGCAAAAAGCCCTTTTGTATATTGCTCTAAGAAAAACAAAATGGGTCGCACTGATCAAAGGGCTGAAACTGTTGATGGCGTCATTTGTATACATTGTATTGCCAAGCTAGTTTTCAATAGAATTAAGCTAGTACCATTCATAGTGTGTCT
Source organism: Centroberyx gerrardi (assembly GCF_048128805.1). Taxonomy (NCBI): domain Eukaryota; kingdom Metazoa; phylum Chordata; class Actinopteri; order Beryciformes; family Berycidae; genus Centroberyx; species Centroberyx gerrardi. Next base: position 25,118,361 of record NC_136011.1, read on the forward strand.
CTACAATTCCGGGTAATGCTATTGACCGTGGCATTGTTATTTTTCTAAAGGTATTGTACCAGAGAAAAATATATCAAACACTCCTGATTGAAATTTCAGCTTTAGATATGAAGGAGCATTCAAATGCGTTGTGCAGGCTTGTCAGAAAATCCCCTGGCCCCTTTTTGAATATACCTCTGCCACCCCCTACCTGGCCCCTGCACCTATTTACACACACCTCCCATTTCAAATAGCTATATAACCTGCAACAATGGACGCAATTATCCAAATAATGGCACTTAGCCGCGCTGCAAAGCTGCCCCTCACCTACTGCGCGTTTGATAAGAGATAAACAAGCAGAGAGAGGAGAGAATGAGTTTTAGCTCTCCCAGATTAACATATGTTTAAAAATTGCACTCGAGGCCGATAAGATTGACACAGGGTTTTTATGGCGCGCGCTCCTTTAATCTGCCTTTGTGTCTGGGAGTCGGCGAGAGGAGAATGGCGCGAGGAGGGATCCAGCAAGAGCTTAATGTACTTTACACATGCAGCCTATCCCCCTCAGTATCTGAGAGAGGGACAGAGCGGAGCATGCCTTCACACTGCAAAGGGCTGCTGGCTGCTAGGAGGATACAGAATGTGGACGGGCTCAAACATCAACCTGTGGCTCTGAAGCAGATCCACCCAAACTAACGCCCGCAGGCCAGATTTTACACATCCAATTTCACTGTTGTCTTGCAGTTGGCTCCAGAGAGTGCTAAATTATTTTGTGTTCTATTTTAAGATTATGCTTGCCATTAGTGTTTTTAAGATTACTGATTAGTTATCATGTGGCATATTTTCAATAAAACAAGACTTGGGAAGCTGTTAATTTATTTGCTAGATTTCTAAATTATCCATGTCCAGTATCATTCGTTCAGAAGATTTTGTTTGGCCCGCAGCCCACCAACAATCTCTCCAGCTATGTTCCAAATAATACCCACTTTGTGTTTGTGTGTGTGTGTGTGTGTGTGTGTGTGTGCACTGTCTTGGGAATATTGTTTTGAAATTGTAATCCGCAGACAAATTTCTTTGGATGTTTCTGTCCTTCTTTTAAACACATTTCCTGGGCTTGTGATGTGATTCATATTTCCCTCACCAGGATTCTCTACTTCTAGTCCTAGCACTGATGCTGATGGGGCACATATAACAGTGTGTGTGTGTGTGTGTGTGTGTGTGTGTGTTAATATCATGTTTATATTTCTTCAGCGTCAAGTGAGTCGGCCTCTCGCTCTCTCTTTCCCGTGCCTGTCGTTCTAAGCCAGCATTGTGGCAGCATCAGCTTATAGTTTGACTAAAGATTTAAGCTGGGCTACGTGAGTGGCATAGGGGATGATACACACACACACGCGCGCACGCACACATACACACATGCATATCAAGCCCTGCCTTGTCTCGTCGCGGCAACACAAACAGCCAGTGCAGCTTTAAGTATATTATCAGGGCCAGTTCTTTCACAAACGTATTGCTGAAGAAGCTTAACATTAATTATTGTAACTTTGGGCAGATTACATCCGCGCCCGCCTTGTAAGCGCAGGCAGACTCATCTTGACCTCCTATGCGAGAGCTTAAAGACACAAGAATGGCATTTTACCAACTTTAATGGGATAACCAGTCTAATCTTTCAGCACTGAGAGAAGAAAAAGTGTTTAGACTATAATACCCTCCCCAGTTCACAGACAGAAAGATGGAGGGAGAGAGGGAGAGAGGTTTTGGTGTTGGCGGCAATCGGTGTTCACTTTGTTTTTCAGGTGCCGCATTGTACCACTCCTCCTTTTCCCTGTTGTGTGTGGGGTTTTTTTTTGTTCTGGAAACCGCTCTGTTCTGCAGTGCACTTTTGAAAATGAATCAAGAAACGGCAGAGCTTTGCACACCGTTTTAACTCGAAGTGTGGGCTGAATCCTCCAATAAATGCAGACTTGAAAATGAACACAGGCTAAGCTCAAGGCGTTCAGCAAAACAGTCCGTCTTCCTCTTCCGTGTGAATCGTGATTGAAAGTGTTGAGCAGAGAGATTGAGACTTCTGTTCAGCCATTATCAGAGGCCTAATTCTTCAGCTAAGCTCGTGACAACTGAGATAGACATAGCCGGAAAAGATGCGCTCTTATTTGAAGCCTGTGGTCATTTTCTTGTTGTTGTTGTCAGGGTTACGAAAAGAGCACTCATTCACAATCGAATGATTTTGTATTAGACCAGTGGAATGTGTTTGTGGTCATCTTGAATTCACTCCAGGAGCAAATGCACCATTCTTCCCTATGGGGAAGAAAAAGAAGATCTAGGGATCACTCCTTTAAAAGCTATTGCCTTTTTTTTGCCTTTGAGGGGACAAAACAAAAGATTGGAGTTTTTTTGTTTTGTGTGAAAATGTATGCTTGTGTGTGTGTGACTCCAAGGTTCAGTTGGGTCAGAACGCAGATTAACCCCCCCACCCCCACCCCTCCACCCCCCTCCAGCCCTTAATCTCTTTGGCCATTTGAATGTTTGAGCAGCAAAACAATTTAATTAGTCAACTTGCAAGGACTCCGCAGCGGCGACCAATACTGCGCTTCCGCCTCCCCTCCGCTTTCTATCTTCCCCCCCCAGCGCAGCACAGCGACACCACCCTCATTCCCAGATGTGCACTGCTTCTTCTTCTTCTTCTTCTTCTTCTTTTCCTTTTTTTTTCAGCTCGGTGTCGGGCTTTCATACATTCTTCAACAGTGGGGATGAAAGGGGGATTTTTAGGAAGATTAGGGAACGGGATCCTCTAGGCATTGTCTGAGAATCTTCAGATAAAACGAGCTGGGTGGATGGAGTCAACGGGAGGGAGGAGGGCGGGAGGGTGGAGGAGGGCGGGGGGGTCGGGTGGAGTGGGGGGGGGCAAGCTTGGGTTGAGGATGGGAGGGAGGGAGGGAGGGAGAGGTGAGAGGGGGAGACAGTGGTTTAGCTAACCGCCACTGGCCAGAGACATGTAAGTTAGATGTGTTTGTAAACTAGAGCGGGAATTATCGTTGGTCACCTCTCTTCCTTCCTTCCTTCCTTCCTTCCTTGCTTCCTTCATTTCTCTCTTTCTCTCTCTCTCTCTCTCTGGTTATTTTGTCAGTTTGTTTCCACGTTGTCCTCTAAACAGTTGAAGTTGTGCTCGCTGGGCCAGGCGCTCCTCCCTTCCTCGGCCCGCCACTGATAGGGCCGATTAACATTTTCAGAGGGGAGAGAGGGGGGTGAGAGCAGAGGGGGGGGGGGGGGGGTGTTGGGGAGAATTGGGAGGTGGACAATGGCCGCTTATGATAATCTGCTCTTTATTGGAGCGTCCCGCCAATGCTTTCATCAGCCGCCTCTCTGCCTGAGACCCCATGCAGCACACAGTCCAACAAACCACACTGCCAAACACACACACACACACTCACACTGCACATTCACGTACACAAACACTGAATATACACACACTGCATATATTCACACATTCACATACTCTGAATATACACAAGTTGCACATACACAAACACATTGCATATGTGCATACACACATTGCACAAGGCAGTGATACACACAACCAAATAAACCAGACACAGAGTTGCATTTTTGTTTGATTGTATTGTTTTTGTGTTGTAGCTCAGCACCTTCTTTCATATAAATGAATCTAACGTTGAGTTTGAATTGAAGCTCTCAGACATTTGAATCCAGTTGTTTTGCTCCCCTTCTACTCATATTTTCTTGTTTGTGTGTTAATGTAAACTTTATCTTGCTTCCATCTTTCAGAGACATTAAGTTTAAAAAAAAACATTCTTATATGTTCAACTCAGCCTCAGTCGGGGGATCTTTTTTTGTTTTTTTCCTTAATGTGGTTGATTATTATTTGGTTAACAAACTGCAGCCCAACGACATAATTGAATTTCAACCTTGCAGTCAATTAATCAAGGCTTTCTTATGGTAACGGATGCGGTGGCACTCGACAATGCAGGTTAATGACAGAGGTTTGGCCAGTAATTACACCATTCACTTGCTAACACAGCTGCTCGCCATGCTACCGTTGTCATCCCCCCCCCCACACACTCCTCCCCATTTCCCATTGTAATGAGCACTCCAGGCTACAAATACCAACAGCTGTCTTTCCCAATACATTTCCATTTAAATATCTATTTAAACAGAGCAATTTTGCATTTGTGTATTGAATCAAAGCCTGGAGTGGCAGTAGAAGCTTGGTTTTGGTGTCAGTTGTAATGTAATGCTATTCCAGGTTGAAAGGTATGTGTGTGTTTGTGTGGTGATTTATTTAACAATTTTAAAAGCACATTAAGCATAAATAAAACCAGGGAGGATATCACAACAAATCCAGACTTATTTCCACTGTAGTCCTCATGATCTGAAGAAGGCAGAGCGGTTTAGGCAAAAAATACAATCAGCATAGCCAATAATGAGTGATTAATATTGTAAAGGGAGGAGACTGGCTGGTGGTTGCCCTTAAGCAAACCTCCGAGGAGAAGGAGAGACAGAGTGGGAGAAAAAGGATGAAGAAGGAAAGGATATAGTGAATGACTGAGGGAGGGAGAAGGGAAAAAAAACGTTGAATCCGCAGCACAGAGATGTAAGGAGGATGACTAATGTTGTTAGCACAGCCATTACCGGTCCGCAGATTAATTCATTAAGCAAATTCATCGTTCACCTCCCCTCGGCCTCCTGTCGCAAGGCGTGTAATATGACACCCCTCAAATTTGTTCTAACATCTACCCCAGGGGGGGTCAAGCTTCCCCCCACCCTCCTCCCTCTCCTCCTCCTCCTCCTCCTCCTTCTCTTTGCTAATGGAGCGGGCGGAGCCAATTATGCTAAACAGGTTGGAGCTGTCTGTCAACAGAGCAGGGGGGAAATCTCCACTGGGGGTTATCACTGCTCTCTCTCTCTCTCTCTCTCTCTCTCTCTCTCTCTCTCTCTCTCTCTCTCTCTCTCTCTCTCTCTCTCTCTCTCTCTCTCTCTCTCTCTCTCTCTCTCTCACACACACACATTCACACACACACCATACACAAACACACATTTTTTTCATTCATACATCTCTCCATCCCTTTTTCCCCCTCTCTGCTTTACAAGTAGAACATAACCCGCATACAAGTGGCTTGACCTGTTTGTGTGTGTGTGTGTGTGTGGTTGGGGGGGGGGGCTTCAATAAATAACTTTTACCCACCATTTTTAGTGTGTATTCCCTTACATCATGGTAAACTGGTAAACCTAACTCCTTGGCCTGGACCAGAATCCCTACTGATTTAGACTGATGTGTGTGTTAAGCTGTCAATTAGCAGCTTCAACAGGTACTCAGGCTTACTCTTGCAGTAAATCAACTCGTGTTACTCCGCCTCCTCTAAGCCCCCCAAATGGTTCACACCTCGGTGTGTGTAAACACACACTCGGGGCTAAACTACCTGGCTTAACCTTAGCTTAGCCCCACCAACCCCCCGGCTTACAGAGCAGAGGCATCTGTGAGTTTCACCAGTGAGTCCACAACACTGCTGAAACATCTGTGCTGTACATGTTGGGTCAAGCTGAACATTGATTTTTTTTTTCTTTTTAGTACAAACTGTGTGCAGAGTATTTACTTGTTTCTCTTTGATCATCATGTATAAGTGTAGCTGCTGTAGAAGCGGCACTTCTTACTTTTCACTTTTTACTTCAAGCTCGCTGTGCTTTAGCAGGTGCTTGCTGCTTTTTTGGAGAGAGGTCGTTTTGATTTCATATTCTTACACTTTCACTGCAAGGAAAAATCAAGCAACAAATTGTGTCTATTAGTTTGTTTTTTAGGCAGCAGTGACCATTGCTACGCTAAGGCAGGATAGATGCATCATGTGGGATTTCCATGACGGCTCTGACTTGAATTGTTTTGATATTATTCATCTTGAAATACAGTTTTCTGTAACTAAAATTAAGATTTTAGTATCATTAACCTTTGTTGATTCAAGTACATTTGTGGAGGACTGGTAAAAGATCATGGAGGTCATTTCATGTTCATTTTCCTCACCCAGATTTTACCAGCTGGTCCTGAGATTCAAACCAGCAACCATCCAGTCACAAACCTTCTGTAACCTTTAGGCCACCATCGTCTGCTTTTTAGCAGTGTACTGGTTGTTTTTGTGTGAGCTAGCCTTAGCTTACCAAAGGCCTGAGCAGAGCCCAGCTAGATGGCATTGTAGCCCCCTTCTTCTTAAATCTCCAGCCAGTGGGGGCAGAGGCTGGGCTTGGGTGTGTGTGTGTGTGTGTTGGGGGAGGAGGGGGGGGGTTACAGCTAGCCTGGCCACACTCAAGCAGAGCAGTCAGGGGAGAAAACGAACCCGGGGCCTAACAAATACATGAAGGTTTGGTTTAACTAAATCCCACAGATAATGGCTACTGTGTCAAAGACTAAAGATAGCAGGGAGGGGGAGGGGGGTCGGTGGAGAGAAGGAAAGAGAGGGAAGGGGGGTGGAGGGGGGGGATTACTCTGGCGTTTTGCATCAGTTGCTTTCTGCTGGGTGGCCCTGCTTGTCAAAAAAAGAAGGGAGAGACGGAGGGAGAGAGAGAGAAGGAGAGAAAAGCATTTAACGCAGCACATTGAGAAGAAGAGGGCTCTTAATGCCATCAAAGCAAGGGGAGAAATCAGCCATTAATTTATTCTGGCCCTCACACACACGCACACACACACACACACACCCATGCACGCAGGCAGGCACATGCGCACGAACACACACACACACACACATCGCGTACACCCCCTCTGTTGTTGCCTCCAATTGTTGATATATTCAGTAACATCTGGTCCACGCCAATCCTGGAGGCCTACCAGCACCAAGCTGACAAAATGTTACCCCTGATCCCCTTCCCTGTGTGTGTGTGTGTGTGTGTGTGTGTGTGTGTGTGTGCACCTTAAATGATTTGCGTGTGGATTGAATTATAGCCTTGACTTGAGGAGAAATTTTTCGCCTTTAGATTCAGGAGGAGGGGCAGATGACTGGGCTATTCATTGGCTGATAAGAACTGATGGAGAGGTTAATAAGCTACACACCCAGGTCATCACAGGCTTTTTTCTGGGCTACAGAGGAGAATGGAGGACGGTGATGATGAGAGGAGGTGGGGGGGGGGCGGGGGGGGGGGGGCGAGTAAGGCGAGGGAGTTGGAAGGAGTGCATCTCTTGAGTATCTGTACTCCTGACATACTCCAAAAAGGTCCCTCAAAGTTCTCCCTATCACTCTAAATTAGGTAGTTCAGTTCTGACTTTGGTGCGGGTGTGTGTGTGTGTGTGTTCTTTGCAGTAATACACAGCCAAACCGTGTGGCAGAAAGGATGCTTCTTGTATCCGTGAATATCCTTAAAGCATGTTGAACCTCTGGAATATTTTAAATTCATGTAAATAGTGAATTAATGTGTGTGTGTGTGTGTGTGGGAACAGTGGGTATAGTTGCAGGCTGTAGCAGGGCAGCAGAGCCAGTCCAAGCGATGAGCTGAGCTGTTGACATTTGTACTGTCTCATCACCGAGCACCAGGGTCACCCTGATAAACCTGTACACACACACACACACACACACACACACACACACATAACCTATAACTTCATCCAGAAACTCTACAACCTGTGAAAAGAAACGGAGAGCTCTTGTATGTCTTTATTGGTTTTAAAAAGATGGAGAAAGAGAGAGACTGCCCCCCTGCAGTCTAGTATAGTTTAGTATAGTATAGTTTAATGTAGTATAGTTTAATATAGTTTAGTATAGTTTAATGTAGTATAGTTTAATATAGTTTAGTATAGTTTAATGTAGTATAGTAACGTATCAGTAAAGCAATCTGGTCAAACCATGTCCATAATTCCCATAAAGCAATGCTAGCTGAGATTTATTGGTTGCTATGCTAACTTTAGTGGTAACCATGCAGTATCTCTTGTTTTCTCCTGTTTTTATTCTTATTCTTGGTTTTATTCTTTTCATTCTTCTTTGGAGAAAACCTTTCACTCAGTGCGCACGCATTGGTAACTGTTGTATAAACGGCATAATAAAGTTTTTCACTGTGATTCTGGGAACCTCAGTGTTGCCAGTGATGCTCGGCTGTGCCTCATACCTGTTGCATCGCTATCATACCTATAATTACAGTAATGAACAACTTCTTGGGTATTATTGCTGTAGTATAGAACAGTATAGTGTAGTATTGTGTATTTTCATTAGTTATTAGTCTTAGTGTTAGTATTTCATTTTAAACATCTTTGAAAAGCAAAGAGACGGCTTGCCTGTCTGTATTTGTTTCTTTCTTTATTGATTATGAACAAAAAGAAAAGACGTGCTTGACCTTTCTCAGCGATGGGATTTTTCAGGTTTTGTCAGAAAGACATGTTTTTTGGACATTTGACTTCAATTAATTGTTAATGGGAGATTATCTTTTTCCTGCCTTTTTCTTTGGTATTCCTGATCACATCCGTGCTTACTCTGTTTTTTCAGTTGTTTTTTTAATTACCAAAACTGCATAGGAAGCGTACATGCTACTAATATTGGTATTGGTATGATTTACATTTTACATTTTAGGAATTTAGCTTACAATGAGTGCAACAGTAGAATAAGCTTCAATTCCTAGATCACCAGCAACCAGTTGTAAAGTCAAGGGTCACGACTTTATATATTATATTTCTGTGACTCTAGAGTCATCATATAAGACAGAAGTACTAGGAATAAAAGTTAGGGTGAGGGGTAGAAGGGATTTTTTTTGTCAAGAGGAGAACTAATTAGAGCGAGTAGAGGAGGAATATGGGAGAGGTGGATATGAGCTTCACCTCTCAGCATGTCTTAATGTCGAGTCTGGCATCGCAGTCATTCACAAACACAGCTCAGGCTTCTCTTTTTTTTCCCACAATTCCCCTGCGTAACCTGAGGCTAGAGGCGAGCTCCCCCACTGACCAGGAGACAAAACACTCAAACAGAAAAACAGACTAATCTCTCACTCCGTTTCTCTCCCTCTCTCTCTCTCACACTCACACATAGCTGACTGTTTTAGCAATGCAACTTTAGAGCGGTGGATTTTCAGTTTTATATAAAACTTTAGACAATATTCCCCAGACTCCTCCCTCTTTAACTCTTCAAGTCTATCTCTTTTCTCTCTTCCAACACACACATTAGCACACAACGCACGCTATTCTCTTGCTTTTCCTTTCTCATTCTTATTTTATTCAAAAGTCATTAAAAAGATGGCCGGTTACACTAGGAAGGCAGAAGAGCTGTGGAAGGGGGGAAACAATGAAACATCCAGTCACTTCTAACCCTCAAATTTTGCTTAATATGCGGCATTGCGTGGCTGCCAACATGTTGTTTTAGCTGCTCCACAGATCACATTTTGAAAGATGAGTAGACGGGAAAAGCATCTTCACTAAATTCATCAATATGCGTAACTATAGTTGTGATATTCTTTCACAATGTGCACAAATGGAAACAAAAGCTGATCTGAAACAAACTAGACTACAGCCACAAACTTACTCGCTTTTTGGAATTTGTCACTTTGAAAATCTTCAGACCTTTTTTAACTGAACATCATATCGTGTGGATTGCCATTAATTTATGATTTTTGCGAGTCAATACACCAGAAAACAACCAGTATCAACATAATTGCTCATTATTTCAATACGCTATGTGATGATGAAAGCGCATATCCGCCATCGAGAATTGAACCTCTGTGATTTTTGAGCCAGCGCCTGAACGCAACGCGGGCAGCGGAGCAGCTTTCATTGATTTCAAAGGAAGCATAAAGGTGAATCTGCTTGAAATGAGTATTGACAAGGGAGAGAGTCGAGGGTGTTTTCCCTGCGAGTATCACCGTTGGCGTCGAGGCGTTTATTTGATGAACCTCTCTCACTTTGTATGGTATCACTGAAGCATAATGGGAGCCGGCCTCCAAAGGTCCAGAGCACCAAGCAGAGGGGCTCCTGCTGAAGAAAAGAAAGAAGCACCAAGCGGGACCCGATGCATGGGGTCTCTCCTCTCTCCTCTCCCCTCTCTCTGCACCTCCTCTCGTCCCTGGGCTAATAGCGACCCCCCCCCCCCCCCCTCCTCCTGCTCCCTATCACCCACTCACCTTAATAATAAAAGAGAGCCCCCCCGTGGAAAGGAGCTAGCATTAGCCGGTGAAGATCACGCAGTTAATAGGATGATGCCTTTTTGCCTTTTGTCATGAGATTATGAACGGGGATAGCCTCTCCTCGCCTCTCCTCCACTCTCCTTTACTCTTCCCACACACAGCTACAGGCGTCCTGGAGGGCCCCGTCGAGTTGGAGTGGAGACAGGGCCGGGCCGAGGCTTTGTTCCTCTGCTTGTATGGTAAAAGGCTCGCTAATGAAATACCTTTTAGGGGGTATCGGCAGGTGAGCTCCCCAATCAGGCGTTTCCGCGAAAACACACACACGCACACACGTACACACACACGTGTTCTCCGTCTCCTCTCATCTGCCCCCTCTTGCTATATTAATTACCTGAAGTGTTCCGGCCTCGCAAAAAAGCTCTCGATTCTGCCGCTCTCCCTCCCTCCCTCCCTCCCTCCATCCAACACGACAGCCACGACGGCCTAAGCTAGCCTAAAGTGGGGGGGTGCAACAGAAAGGGAGGATGATAATAGTAGTAATGAACGCGGGTGACAATAATGAGAAAGGTAATTGAGAAATGGGGTATGGCAGGCCCCCTGATTTTCCTTTTCCAGCCCCAAGCTAAGTGGGGACAGGTTGAAAATCATCTTATTTAGAGCTCATTTAAATGGTTCTTGAAGAGCGTTGGAGAGAGCGGGGATTTTCGACGCCAAAGCTAAAGGGAGCTGACAAGCATAGAGTGGTGATACGGCGGCCTAATGGGTTAGCGAGTGTTTAAAGTCGCTGCTGGCTTCATAGACGCAGTGTTTTTTTTTTTGTTTTTTTTTAATTGACGTGGATTGGCGTGGTCCGAACAGCCTGTTTTGTTAGGATTATTGTTAAACGCCTTAGTGCCTTTTTCTTTTTTCCAGTCCACTCAGTTCAATTGTATTCTACTGTCTGGTGCTCTGTTTTATGTATGGATGTAAGGAATCGCTCTTTGTAGGGCTGTACCATGCATCAAAGGCTTGCCGTTTGATCATTATGTGTGTGTGTGTGTGTGTGTGTGTGTGTGTGTGTGTGCATAGGTGTGGCTCTATCTGTATGTATTTGTGTGTCCATCTGTGCCAATGCATTCTTATGTGTATCCATCCATTCCTGCAGTGTGTATTTTTGTGTTTGTGTGTGCGTTTACGTGAGTCTATCTACCTCTCTCTGCCTACCTGTCCATAGTGTGTGTGTGTGTGTGTGTGTGTGTGTGTGTTTCTGTTCCCTCCTGGCCTTCTCACCCAGGCTGTGATAGAGACAGGGCGGTCTGGGCTTTAACAGACACAGGCTGCCTCCACCAGCCCATAGTCTGCCACTCTCTGATAATGTTTATTGATTTGCAGCAAAAACACAATTTGATGGAGTGGGGGGAGGAGGAGGGGGAGAAGACGAAGGGGGGAGGTGGGGGTTGAGGAGGAGTGTATTTGTGTGATTGTCACGGCTTGGCTGGTGCAGCGAGACAAACAGAAAAATCTACCAGGAATGAGATTTGGGTTTGTTTTGGTCTCGTCTGACCCCATTTTTCCCTCCCTTGATTAACTGTTAATTAATGGTACAAATGCACAAGTTCAAGTCATGCACACAGGTTAAATTCAGAGAGAGAGAGAGAGAGAGAGAGAGATGTATTCATGCCTTCTCACACACACATCCACACTCTTTCCCTCTCTGCACAAGCAAGAGAGAGTATGTGTGTGTATGTGTGTGTGTGTGTACAAGGTGAAGCCCCTAATATGAACATTTCATCTCTAGAGTCAGTCCATTATGTGAACTGTGTTTGCCAGAGCCCCCCCCCCTCCTCTCTGAGGTGGAGGAATGAGAGGTGTGTGGAGGTTGGTCGACTGTTAGCTCTGGGGTCAAACATGTTTGCCCAAGGGTGTGCGTGTGTGTGTGTGTGTGTGTGTGTGTGTCTGTATACCTAGGACGGTTAGTGGGGGAGAGCGACAGAGTGTGTGTGTTTGAGAGAGAGAGAGGGATGAGAGGAGGAAATGTATTAGGAGGGCAAACTCATCCTCTGCGTTCAACACGTTCAAACAGTGACACGACAGATCGTGGTCAGGCTGGTAGCCGTGTGTGTGTAGACTGTCCCGCTCATTCAAAAAGACTTTGGCAAACCCGCTTTCTACCGTCCCGACTTCATCTCCCCCCCGTGACGTTAAGCACTGCTCATGATCAGGGCCGCATGATTACGGCTACAATGGTAATGGTAATTCCGGTTGTTTTTGCAAGATATTGGGAGTACGATTATTAATCATCATTATTAGTCTCAGAGTCCGAAATTAACTTTTTGGCTCTAAAAAAAAAAGCTCTCCTGCCAAGAATCATATTCACTGGCCAAATTAATTAATATGCATTTTCCATAGAAATGTGTCACCCTGCCCGTTTTCAAAGCTATTTTGTTTGCAGAATCAGGTACTGTGTAAGTAAAGGTAGCATTTTAATTTAAAAGTTGATTACTCACATGCAATGGATGTTTTTTGTCTTCATCTTCGTCCTGCTATGTGTCGCCAGATGGGCATAATGTTAAATTTCAACTAACATTAGGCTAGTTAAACATCCAGGCAACAGATAAACGGGAGCAAAAGTGTGCGGAAGTTTAGATGATACCACTTTGTGTAGAGCAGCGTAACAGGCAGCCAATCAACAGCGCGTTTGATACAAAGCCATAGCTTTGCTTGGATTTGATTGGCTCACGGTCAGAGAGAGTTTACGGTGGCCAGAAAGGACAAAGTTTGAGAACAGGCAAAGACCAAAGACTTTCAAATGTTATCGTTTCAAAACGTGTGTGACCAGTGTGACAAGGTGACCCTTGTTGAGTTATCTGCCAAAGACAGGTGTTCATTTTGGATGCTGATTAGTCTCAATGATTTGAACAACATTTTTATGGCACTTTTTGCATCTTACGTCAACATTTTTTTTTCTAAACTAAGTATGTTTCAATTTTGCCAACATGCCAGTTTTGAACGGTTATTGATTGTGGAGACAAAAATTGTGACGTGCGATCAGACATGATTCGTTGTGCAGCCCCAACATCGCTGTACTGAAAAGAACAGGAAGCTGCACTGTTAACGCAATAATTATGCAGCCTTACTTAACGATTATGAAACCCTCCCATCCAACCCCCCCACCCCCCCCCCAAAACTCTCAATCACACACACACACACCCACTCCTGCTTCCCTCACCCTCTCCCCCCACCTCCACCTCTTTGTAAGTTGTAAAGCAAGCAGTGGTTGACAAATGACACCGGTGGAAAAGGCAGCCATTGAGCCCCGGTGTGAGGGGAGTTTTTCTTTTTCTTTTTTTCTTCTTCTTCTTTTTTTTTTTTTTTTTTACTTTTCTCCTTTTTTCTATCCGTGGGGAGGGAGGGGGAAGAGGTGAGTGTGAATCGGTTAATGTGTTCCATTCACCAGACATTATACACAGGTTCAATAAAGCAGGAATCTGCTCTATACGCCGGGACCATTGTGCCATTGAGGGCGGCTAAAAAGGCCTCGTACAAGCCTCGCTGGAAGAAAAAAAAAAGCCCTCAGCACCACTCCAGCAGAGAGCAGAAAGGAGAGAGCGGGAGAAACGGCATGTGCGATGTCGAGACGATTGGGGGGGGGGAACGAGTGGAAATGATTCATTCAGCTCTGCTCTCTCTTGGTATGATGCTGGTGATGGAGGGAAGAATAATATGTGAACATACATGCATACACAAATATTCAAGGGACACGGGAATATTATTGTCAGGGAATTGTGGCTCTGAGCCTTACACACCTTTCAGCGTTCGTGTGTAAAGTTTCCCAGAGCTTCCTCAACTGTTGCAGTCATTGTACGTTGCTCTGGATAACAGCCTCACCTAAACACCTAAAATGTTAACGTAAACGGACTTCGATTTTTAAGATGCAATAACAACTAGCATAGGTGATTTGTGGTCGTCTTGTGTCTTGCTGTTACGATTCTGCTTTTTAGTGACTGGCTATGAAAGATAGATGAGGAAGAGAGAGAGAAAAGGGAAAAGGGAGTAAGTTGTCAATTAGATTTACTTGAAAATAGGTTGGACAACTACTGACAATCTTCTCCTCCAGCATAAAAGACCCCCCATTGCCATAGTCCTTAGATTAGGTCTTATGTGCCAAAGCTAAATTTGTTAGCTCTCTAGCTTCTCTTGCTTACACTCTCTCTCTCTCTCTCTCTCTCTCTCTCTGTCCCCTTGCTAACGAGACCCTCCGCCACTCACATTAATTAAATCAAGTCTTCAGTAGGCTACTTACCCACAATTCCCCCCTCCGGTCCCCGCCGCAAACCCCTCTGATTAGGCCGGCCCCCTCATGCATATTCACATCGCCGCGGTGACAGCCTTTTAACGAGCTCTTACCTAATCACAGGAAACAATGTTCATCCTGTTCTTTTTATTCCTTCTTTTCTCTTTTCTTTTCATGTGTCTCTGGCTTTCATCTTGTCTGATCCCCGCTGATATCAGGCGGGCTTGACGGTCGGATGGAGAGAACGAGGGGAGAGACGAGTGCGGCTCGTCCCTAAATAAACCGCAATTCAGAAAGTGACTTGGACACAGAAGAGAAGTTCGGATCTACCTCCTCCCTTTCCCTCCTCCTCCTCCTCCTCTTCTTTCTCCTCCTCCTCCTCGTCTTTTTACATGTCCGATAGACAAATTGGATTAGCGGCTATTGGATTAAACGGCAAAATGGTGGGATAAGAAATGAGATGAACGCGCTGTGATCACGGCTTTTAATGTGTTTCTTTCTCTCTCATTCGTTTTCCCCCTGCTATCCAACCTCCCTCCTTAAAGGCACAAAGCAAAGAAGTTTTTATAGGGAAGACAAATGTAGGATTTGCTGCTTATCCTATTCTTTTAGAATAATTAAATAAATACCTGTAGTCCGTGGGTGGCAGGATGGCCTGGCGGTCAGAGAGGCTGTCCCGCGACTGGAAGGTCAAAGTATTGATCCTTGTAACAGCCAGTGCGCCATTTGAGGAATTCTTTTGTCCCGAGCAACCATGAGTGCATACGCTTTGAGTATGGGTGATCCCAGTGGGAATCAAACCCGTAACCCACGCTCTGCCCGTTGAGCAACAGCGACCCCCTACTTGCTATATCCTGTGTCCCTATACAAAGAATCAGGCTCCTAATTACACTGCATGTTATATGACAAATTAAACAAGTGAAAACTATCTTAGCGCTAGTTGCATGCTTGCCAGCTGTGAGCATCTTGGCAAATTAAAATATTAAAACAAAAAATAAAATAATATCACCAATAATAGCTCACTATTACAACTTAACAACTGATGTTCCTGCTAACATATACTTAGGCAAGGCAAGTTTATTTATATAGCACATTTCGTACACAAAGGCAATTCAAAGTAGTAGTAGCAAGGCTTGCTACTGTAACATTACATCCTCAACAAAGGATTCATTCTAACAAAGTCCAACAAACAACTTGCAAACATAAATGTAACAACCTAATGTTGTAAAATGACATGACTTACCTTATCAGGAAACCAGGGAAATGATTCCACGCACAATTTGAGTTATAGAGAAATATGTAAAAAAAAAAAACGTATTGTGATCGGAGCATTTTCTTTTTGATTTGTCTTGTCTTTGTCGAGAGAGAAAATGTCAACAGGTGCAAACATTACAGCTGATTACATTTTTAAAAGTTTGACTCTGCGGGCAGAACCTGAAAATAAATGGCACTTTACAAAATGTAAAAAATCTAGTAACATAGATGATGTGCTCAGCTTTCAAAACAAGGCCGAGTTCGCCTATGGATGTGTCCACTGCTTGGTTCAAACGGACATACCAGGTAAATTCCAGGTGTTTAGTAACTTGATAATGCTGCCTACCTTTGTTTGAGTGACATATTTGGCAACCAATAAAATGTAATGCGTTGAGCGCATTGCGATTAGAGCACATTGTTCAGCTTCATCTCAGGTTTCTAGACCGCCATATTCCAGCTGCAGCTGGATGGAGCTCTGATCCTCTAGGCCAGTAACCTACAGGTCATCAGCTGCTCCATGAAGTTCAACAAGGACATAATGAAAATCTTACCGTCTTTTAGCAACATCAGCTCATGTAGATGCTCGCCCTTCTGAAAAGCATAAAGAGGAAAAAATCTATAGTCCTGTATAGCTTATCGGGTAGAGCATGGCAACAATTGGCCGCCAACACTGAGGGCGAGAGGGGTTCGATGCCCAAAAATGTACCCATGTTAAAAATGTGTCTACTCATGGTACTGTAAGGTGCTTTGGATAAGAGGGCCACCAAATATTAGATGTCAATCTGCTTATTGTTATTCCAGAATTACTAGACCAGAATCAGAGAATTGATTGTTTTCATGTCTGCTGATAGTACTGACACACTAACCTGGGCTCAGAGGTCAAAGGTTACAATTCACCTCTTTTGTGTACAAAAAGTGAGAAAAACTTGAGTGAAAATCGATCAAGAATTTTTTTTTAAATGTGCATCTCTAGTGTGAGCATATCAGCTGTCTTATGCAGCGGCCACATCACATGCACAGCTTTGCTTGTGTGTGTCTATGTATCTGCATGTGTGTGTCTACTTGTGTGTGTTTGTGTGTATCTTTGTGTGTGTATGTGTGTGAGGCGGGGGGGGGGGGATGCAGGGTGTATGGCCGTCAATTAATAACCAGTGCAGGCCACCAGTAGCAGCAGCAGTTTGACCACCCCAGGGTGCGTTTCATTATTCCTATCTACACTGAATGGAACACTGGCCAAGATGGCTATCTTAATCTTATTTGGCTATAGAGGCTCTCTCTCTCTCTCTCTCTCTGTCTCTGTCTGTCTCTCTGTATTTCTCACCCTGTCTTTCCCTCTCTCTCTCTCTCTCTCTCTCTCCCTCTCTCTCCCTCACAGGGACACACAAACACACACATTCACCCTTGCTAACCAGCCGTTCCTCATGCCTTAAGGACAGCAATCTCCCTCTGCACCCAGCCATTCATGTCATTGTTTCGTGGTGTGTGTGTGTGTGTGTGTGTGTAAGAGAGAGAGAGAGAGAGAGTGTGTGAAACAAGAGAAGAGGGAGACAGGGAATCAGATAGAGGGGGTTGTTAGGATGTGTGTATCTGTTGTATCTTGGCTGTGTCTGCGTGTGTGTACGTGTGTCTGAGTTGATTGTATCTGTGCGCTTGTGTGTTTCTCACCATCGCGGCGACATTGATAACCGAATAACACCGAACATGATATTAATGACGATAAAGTTTCCTGTAGATATGGAAACCCAGTGTATCTCTATCAGACATATTTCGCTAATCCTTTGATGTCATGATCAAACATTGTACCAATGCCAAATTTATTGCTTGCAGTCTCAGTAGATTCTGGCCTGTTTCTGCTCTGCTCTGCTCTGTGTTGAGCGGTGAGAAATGGCGCGTAAGGCAAGCAGCGAGACCCAGAATGCAACCTGCCAAACCGCTAGATGCTTTGATCCAAGATGGCCCCCTGAGAGCCAACATGGATCCACAGTGTCTCAGAGCCAAGGCTGGATTCACAGACCCGGTGTCAGTGACGCTTGCCAAGGATATTTACACCATTTGTTTTCATACCGCACAATGTGTATCAGTTTTTTCTCGGTTGTTGTCACTCTTAACATCTGCCGTTTGGTGGACACTTTCATCCAGACTGCCTTCGTATGGCTGGCCCCAGTGGGAATCAAACCCCCCACCCTGGTAGTGTTAGTGCCTTGCTCTATCTGTTGAGCAACACAGGATCACTCTCTCAATAAGCTACATATATGAAACCTGAACAGACATCTTGATATAAACTGTCTGTTCCTTGTTTCCCTGGTCCTGTGGGTTTCTGAATTGCTGTCAGAGAAATTATGCAAAAGCTGCAAAAAATGGTTAAATTATGTAAACATAACAGAAAATGTGATTATTAAATACTAAAGACAAAAACAATCTGATTAAAAAAAAAACATGCTTTATTTTTGAATAGTACTGAAAAAAACAACAGTGTGCAAGGCACCTTTTTATTAAGTCTGGCACAATCAGATCCTGAAAAAGTCTTGAAATAGTGTGTAAACCTTTATTTATACAGCACCTTCTGAAACCAGGGTTACAATGTGCTTCACAAACAAAAGGAACAGCAGCGATTTAAAAACTAGAAACAAAGGAAGTAACAAGAAGATCAGACACATACACAAAAGATATACCAACAATAAATAACCTTAAACCATATTATCTGAGGTTAGGGCCTTAAAAGGTCTTAAATACTGTTAAATATTGCATTTTAGGTCTTGGATGAAGTTTTTTTGGTGCGACTTTTTTAAGATGAAAAAACAACCTAGTCACACAGAGCTATAATCTGACAAGTCTTAAGCCGTTTCCATTTTCACGTTCATGTGCAAAGTTGGTCTTATATTTCATTTTAACTGGCATTAAAACGGTCTTACAAAGTCTTAAATCCAACTTAATGAAACTTGCAGACACCTTTTTTAGAAATGAGAAGTCTGCTAGCACGCACCTGCTTCCAAATAGTTAAACGTGACTCTTATTAGTGGAGACGCACCTCTGTCTCTTTAAGAGTCAGGAGTATCTGGAGGTCAGAGTTCAACCCTGGAGAGGTTGAGTGAAGGAGGGAGGGAGGCTGAGCAGCTGTGGAGCGTCCTGCACCACTCGTCCTTCCTCGTTCCCTCCATCCCTCCTCTCTCTTTCTCCGCTTTGTACCGCTCACCTGCTTGCCCTCATTCCCTCCCTCGCTCCCTCCCTCCTTCCCTAGTCGTCCCACCTCGTCTTCTACCCCTTCTATCCCTCAGGTCCTCATCCCTCCCTCCCTCCCTCCATCCAATTTCTCCTCGCTTACTGCCCCCTCCTCCATCCCTCCCTCCACGATATCTCTCCCTTTTCCTCCTCCCTCCCTCCTTGTTCCTCTTCCTTCCCTCCTTCACCCCCTCTATCCTTCTTTACCCTCCCTTCCTCCTACCTTTCCCCTTCCTCAGCTCCTGCCGTCCCTCCTGTCCCTCCCTCCCTCTGTCCTTGTTCTCTCTCCCTAACTCCTTCCCTCCCTACCTCCCCAACCTTTCCCCCTACCTCCCTCCCTTCCCTCCCTTTCCCTCCCCTCCCTCCTTCCACAGAGTGCGGCTGGTGGCTGGCTGGCTGGCTGGCTAGCGGTGGGGGATATAGCTTTATAATCCCCCCTCGTCTTCCAGCCCGCCTCGCCACAATGTCACAGGAGCTTAATATTTGCCATTATTATTTGCTTGTTTTATTTGACTTCGAGGCGGCACAATGACCTGTCAGCGCCGGCTTTATCCCCCCTCCGAGTGTCGTCCGTTTCAAAGTTGACTACAGTAATCCACGAGCCCCCGATTCCGCTAAATCCCGACGCTTTTCTTTCTTTCGCTCTTTCTTTCTTTTCTTTTTTTTCCCCCTCCCCTCCCTCCGTCCCTCCATCACTCCCTCCCTCACGATCCACCCCTCCTAAATGAAATTACATACATCTGCTGGCTCAGAGTATCACAAATGTCCACACTCTCGCCGGTGTCCGCGCACACATCCACGCGCCTGCCTTTTGTCGCCAATGACGCAGTGGCCCAATATTCCCTCTCCTCTGGCGTGAGTGTGTGTGTGTGTGTGTGTGTGTGTGTGTTTGAATGAGAGCGAAAGAAAGACACACATTTCTCTTGGTTCTCTCTCGTCCTGAGGAGCTGAATCAGTCGTTTACGCACAGACTCAGATCGCATTCAGGTGCCCTTAAAGCACCGTGCCTATTGTCCCCCACTGACTCTCTATTCTTAAGTTTATTTTGTATCTTAGGTGTTTTGCTGACACTCTTATCCAGATTGACGCACAATAAGAGCAACAGTAGAATAAGATTAAATTTTTACATCACCGATGTTACAAGCAAACCAGTAGGAAAGAGTGCAAGGGTCAAAGCCACATTTCCCAGACAGCAGGTGTAGCAAATACTCCTGTCTCCCCTAGAATGGTTTCTGTATAATAGAGAAGTGTGAGGTAAAGAAATAAGAAACAAACAGAAACAGGTTTTTTTTTTCCTCCGTTGCTTAACGCTTAACAACGCTGTTCTTATTATTTACAGGGCTCCCAATCAAAAACCTGAAGTGTTTTAAGGTGTCTTCTTAGTGTTAATTCTGTTATGATGCCTGTCATGGCTACCCAGCTATTACACGTTCCTCCTGAGAAAGGGAGAAAAAAGGCAGCGAGAGAGATAATAACATAAGCCCTAAGACGATCTTTCATCTCTCCTCCTCTTTTTTGATCCATTTCTCCTCTTCACAGATGTAATGAGTGTCAGGTTAATGCTGCAGCCACCACTTAACTGGCTTCTAGTACTGTACAGCTTGTTATGTCCCAGTTCTGTACATAAACACTGTTAATATTGTACTGACAGCGCCGCAGCTTATTTCCACAGCGATAAAACATAGAAGCAAAGTGTTGAAAAGAAGTGCTAAAATGCAATTATAAAAAATAGAAGAAGAAGAGATGTAAATTACTAATGCAGGTGAGATAAAAAACTCCTCAAAACAAACTAAAACAACAGAAATCAAGATATCATCATCAAATTAAGTCGACTCAACTCTTTTTAACATGCTACAAGTCAGCTTCAACATTCAACATTTAAATCATACTGAAGCCCAAACACTGATATGTGTCTAATGTTACGTTGTTTTCTTGATTCTGACAGTTTTACCGTCACAGTGTTGCACAGCATTGTGGGTAGTTTGTTACTCTGTCAGTGTCTACCCCGTTAAACCCAGAAAGCAATGTAACTTCCTGATATTTTCAGTATAGTGATTCTGGAGAAGTAGGGCTCCACAGTTGATCATTTATAATCATATATCTCGATTTCAGGTTCCACTGATAATTGACTAATATTTGGAGAATATTGGCATTCGGGCAATATTGAAACATTTAATTTAATTTCAGATTTTCTCCTTATTTTGAAAAAGTAAAGGTACTTCTCTGGGATGCCAAAGTGCAGTAAACTAATTTTGTTCCTCAGATCAATGAGACTTGCAATTGTGATAAATAATGATAATCACAATATCAGCAAAATAAAGATTATAATTTTAGCTAATCGTGCAGACACAGCCAACCTGGTAAGGAGGTGATTCTACTGAATTCTACTCATTGTCTTCTCAATCCAAGCAGGAAACCAGTAGAACACTCGATGCTATTTCCAGTACAGCGATGGCAGAGGGAAGAGAAACGCCCACTAAACCATTCTGACTTCGGTTCACAGACGCAGCGAACTGATTCCTCCAGTGGGAATCGAACCCGTAACCCTGGCGGCGTTAGAGCCACGCCGAACCCACCAAATAACCAAGTTACTCCAATTCCCGCCCGAGTCTTTATTCCAAGTCAAACATGCCCGAGAGAGGCTGCTCCTGGGGCAACATGTTATTGTGTGACTAGTATTTGAAGGTTTCCATTCGACGCGCCGTGTCCGTATCAGTTGTGCGCATCCCATTGTACCCTGTAAGTAAGTTACAGCATATAGGCTCAGCCCCAGGCGTGGGCGAAGCTTACATTAGGCATGCATCTGAGCCGCGCTACCTCTCCGTGTGTTGAGCAGGTATTACACTAAGCGTCGGAGAGTCCTAGAGCCGTGTTTTTTTTTGAAGGCCTGCTGAGTGATTGGTGGGATATGTATTGCCCTACAGTGAGAGGCTCCACTCTGTAAAGGCGCTCGACGGTAATCGCTGAGTTAATCCCGCCCCGGTTGAAGCCGTATTGACGTTGTGAAGACGCGGTGTGAAGTATGTGAATGTTTACACAAGGATCGTGAGCGGGGAGTGTATACTCGCACACACACACACACATACACACACACAAATATCTGGTAGACATATTGCCTCTGTAGTGGCAAAGAGAGTCTACTGAGTCTGTTTATCTGCATTACCCCTTCCGTGTGTGTGTGTGTGTGTGTGTGTGTGTGTGTGCTTCCATGTGCTGTTTGTGCTCATTTTGTAATCAAAAGACACAGTTGGAGGTAGAAAAAGATGAGCAGACATGACCTTTTATCTGACAGACACAATCTAGTGTCTAGTGATGCACTATGGTGTGATATGATAGCTGTGTATTAAAAAAGCAACATAAAGATAATCTGTTTTGTTTAAAAAAACAAAGGCGCAATGAACAATCGAAGACTAATTACCAACTGGTTGTTATATTGTTGAAATAGTGTGCTATCAGATGTGTAACCCTGTGCTTGTGTTTCTGTGTGTGTGTGTGTGTGTGTGTGTGTGTGTGTGTGTGTGTGTGTGTGTGTGTGTGTGTGTGTGTGTGTGTGTGTGTGTGTGTGTGTGTGTGTGTGTGTCTCCAGGTAACAACAAGGAGGAGGAAGAGGCCATGATGCAGGAGTGGTTCATGTTGGTCAACAAGAAGAACGCCCTGATCAGACGCCAGAACCAGCTCTCTCTGCTGTATGTATCTGACTGACTGTCTTACTGACTGACTGTCTGTCTGACTGACTGCCTGACTGACTGATTGACTGTCTGACTGTCTGACTGTCTGACTGACTGTCTGTCTGTCTGACTGTCTGACTGTCTGACTGACTGACTGACTGACTGACTGTCTGTCTGTCTGTCTGTCTGACTGTCTCACTGACTGACTGTCTGTCTGACTGACTGACTGACTGTCTGTCTGTCTGTCTGTCTGTCTGACTGTCTCACTGACTGACTGTCTGTCTGACTGTCTGACTGACTGACTGACTGTCTGACTGACTGACTGTCTGACTGACTGTCTGACTGTCTGACTGACTGTCTGACTGACTGACTGACTGACTGACTGACTGACTGACTGTCTGACTGACTGACTGTCTGTCTGTCTGTCTGTCTGTCTGACTGACTGACTGACTGACTGTCTGACTGTCTGACTGACTGACTGTCTGACTGACTGACTGTCTGTCTGACTGACTGTCTGACTGTCTGACTGTCTGACTGACTGACTGTCTGTCTGTCTGACTGACTGACTGACTGACTGACTGACTGTCTGACTGACTGACTGACTGACTGTCTGTCTGTCTGTCTGTCTGACTGTCTGACTGTCTGTCTGTCTGTCTGTCTGTCTGTCTCTCTGTCTGTCCGACTGACTGACTGTCTTACTGACTGACTGACTGTCTTACTGACTGACTGTCATGTCAGCCTCTTTGTCATCTCTCTGTTCAGCCACTTGCTCGTCTGTCCTTGCAGGTCACGTCAGCAGTTAATTTCATGGTCAAAATAACCCTCCATTCAGAGTATCCTATTTTCAGGAATTCATTAACTGATCTTATGAGCCTTTTGCAGTTTCATTGCACTGGCTACTATACTATAATAAGACGTTCATGGCTTAATCTCTGAGACGAGCATTTCCTACCAGTAGAATCCACCAGGTAGCCTCCGTTATCACCAGTTTTTTTAGTGCTATTCCTACATTGAGAAGCATAAATAATCTGCAAACATCACACAACCATTTAGAGACTTGTCAAAGCGACAGGAGGAACGTGCGTTTACCACTCCATTCACCCCCTCTGTCTATCCGCTCATCGATTTACATGTGGACTGGATATGAAATCAATAGAAATGCGCCGATTATAACTCTATCGCTAGTCTCTTTGTATGTGGTCAGCCGCCACAGGTGGAGACACACACACACACACACACACACACACGCTGCTTTTTTCTTCATTTGCGGCTGTTAGGATTTCAAAGTGGGCGAGTGGAGGAGAGATTGAAGTATTCATAATCACATTATATCGTGGGAAAGGCGAGGCTTTTAAAGCGGCCAATTGACAGAGAAACTGATTATTGGCCCTTTCTGTTCTCTTTGTGGCGGCGAAGGGAAAAGGCGCTTCTGAAGGACAAATTCTATTAGGGGCAGAATTAGCTCATTTTCTAATGTGGCTGAAAGAGGGCAGAATTTAATTTGTGTGTGGACGCCGACATCCCGCTCCCCCACACACACACACACACACACACGCACACATGCCTACATACACACATACACACACTCATCTCATATCCATACATACACATAAACTGACAGATATTCACGTTTCTTTCTTTCCGTCTTCCTATTCTTTCTCTTTCCATTCTCCCTCTGCTTTCTCCCACACTCTATTCCTTTATTTTATTTATCTGTTCTCACTGCCTTTCCTCTCTCTTTTTCCTCCTTTTTCTTACCTCTCACACACACACACACGTCCACCTAGGGCTGTGCGCGTGCGGTGTGTGTATCAGTTATGTGCAGTAGATTAATGCGAGGCCGGAGAAGGTCCGGGCGAGTAGCTGAATCGATGTTTATTGCAGGTTTCTTTAAGTGCTTAATGATTTAGTCATTAACATATTGATGAACTTTGTTGTTTTTTCTTTTTTTTTTTCCTCTCCTAACTTGCCACAGGGAGAAAGAGCACGATCTGGAGAGGCGCTTCGAACTGCTGAACAGAGAGCTGAGAGCTATGCTGGCCATCGAGGGTAAGACACACACACACACACACACACACTGCAAGGATATGGGGGTTTGATGTGTGTGCACGTACCAGGCAAGAGAGATGTATGATTATTAAAAAAAAAAAAACATTGTTTCACCAGGCGGGCCAATTAAGAACAAAATCTTGCTTACAGTCTGTAATTTGTGTGTCTAACTTAATATTAGATGCATTTTGGCAACCAAGTAATCCCAAAGTAATTTAAATTAACCAGATTTTGAGTAATCTACTGGCGTTTCTTTTTACTGATTACAAATGTAAAGAAAGTAGCCAGTAATCTGTAATGGATTACATTTGTAAAGTAACCTTCCCAACCCTCATTGGAGTGTCATTTTGTTCTGCAGGCTGCAGTGGCTGATTGAGTCCTAGATTTAATGTGTCACTATTTTACACTATTTTGTGTTGTTTCCCCTCCCTGGTGATGTTGAGTAGGTGAAGCTAGTGTTGGGGTGTGTGAGTTGAGATCCAGTACAGTAATTAATCTTTATTTCCCCTGTCTGGTTCTGATCAGTCTAACTTGCATACTGTCCTGCTGCTCCAGCCTTCACTGGGAGCCTGAAGCAGGGTGATTTGAATTCTGCGTCGGCTTCTTGATGAGGATTAAGATGCGAGGTTGCGAGGGATTTCACTCCCTGATACTTGATCAATGCTATCTATCTCCTAGCTAGACCTGAATAGCCGATGCCTGATTTGAAATCTAGCCACACCAACATCGAGAGAGGGCCGGGGGGAAAAAAATGCAGTTATATTATTGAAAGCTTGTTAACTATACCGCAGCTAGAAAAGCAGCCATTGTGTCGTATCAAAGTTGTCAGGGGGCCAGGGAAGTTTAATCCCTTTCGACTGCGTCCTCTTTGGCAAAATGAACCTTTTGCCAATCAATGCTAATTGATTTTGCCATTCGACATTGACCCCCCCGCACACTCCCCCTCGCGGCCCTCGGACACCCATGGTAATTTCACCGGGCACCTGATAAGCTACCTGGTCCATAATAAATCAATTGTAATTAGCAAGAAAGGAGGCGGGCCGGGCAGGTGGAGCGGGCGGGGGGGAGGGGTGAGGGGGGGCAGACATGCCTAGCCGAGCAGCAGCTCCAGACAGGGCCGAGCTGTCTGCTTCCAGGTTGATTTCTTCTGTCTGTGCTGCCTTCGCCTGGCCATTTTATTTATTTATCTTTATTGAGCCGCCGTGTGTCCGTGGCTCTCGATTCAAATGGGAGGCTTTCACATTTTCTGGTTCACATGCCAGAGTGTGTGAGTTTGTGTCAGTGAGTTTGGCTGCACTTCTGCCACTGTGTTTCTGTGTGTGTGTGTGTGTGTGTGTGTGTGCATCTGCTTTTGTCTCTCATGTGGGTGTGTGTAGTTTGTCTACTTGTCGAAGCGTTTGCATCAGTGCCTGTATGTGGGTTTGGTGTTTTTACTTACTTGTGTGATTGTATGTTTGTTTATACGTATGTGTGTCGTGTTCCTCCCTGCTTGCCTGTGTGTGTGTGTGTGTGTGTGTGTGTGT
The DNA here is from genome assembly GCF_048128805.1 of Centroberyx gerrardi. Lineage (NCBI taxonomy): Eukaryota > Metazoa > Chordata > Actinopteri > Beryciformes > Berycidae > Centroberyx > Centroberyx gerrardi. The sequence goes on from NC_136011.1 coordinate 25,144,412, forward strand.
GTGTGTGTGTGTGTGTGTGTGTGTGTGTGTGTGTGAGAGCGAGCCAGAGAGCAGAGAGATAGTGTGTGAGGTGGAGAGGTGGAGGGTGGCGTGCCACAGCGCTCCTCTCTGCCTTCATGTGGACTTGTTGGATTTGCCGCTGACTAACTTATCAGCCGGCCTTATTTTCCTCCCTAAGGGAAGCACTTAACATTCACAGGCTCTACCTTTCTGTAGCCAGCCACAGATAGTTCTGAGCTGCTGGGAGGGGAGCCGAGTGTGTGTGTGTGTGTGTGTGTGTGTGTGTGTACCTGTCTGTTTGTCTATATGTCTGCATCTGTGTGTAAATATCTCAGAGGTGTGTTTGTGTGTCCACCTGTGTGTCTGTCTTTCTCTCTGTCTGTGTTTATCTGTGTATGTGTGCGTCTACGTTCGTGCTCTCGCCATTTGTGTGTGTGTGTGTGTGTGTGTGTGTGTGTGTTTAGTACCCATCTCCCCAGCTCTTATTTGGTGCTTGGGCAGGTCCATTGAGCGATGGTCGGGCGTGCGAGTAATTGCTGATTTGGTTGGCCAGTCGATGACAGAGAGAGAGAGAGAGAGATGCACTGTGAGTCAGAGCAGAGAGAGAAACACACATCGCTGAGATATATACACCTGACACACACACACACCCTGCTGAGAAAAATATATACCTTCACTGACACTGACACACACCGATCTCGCTCTGTCTGTCCCTCTCAGTCAGCCTACATACAGTACGTGCCACATATTGAGCCACAGCCTTCATCCTGTACATACACACAGGTACTTGTACGCTAACATTGCTAACAGTCTTATTTCCATGTCTGTTAGCATCACAAAGTTATTAAAATTCCCACTATTTTGCTGTTTGGTGACAGCAGAGAGAGGGACAAGTTTGTAAAAGTTGACTCAGCAGACAAAAATACAGGATAATTTATTAGAATTGGTTCGCCAGTAATCTAAAACTTTGTGCTCTGGATGGGAGTCGAAAGCAGGAAACAAGTCTATAAACTGTCAGTGTGTTTCTTAGTTTTAGCCGCCTGGCCCCGTCTCTGGTCGCCCTGCAGACCAGAACAGAGACAGAAATGGCTATGACTCGAGACATTTTATTCCACATCCATATTTCTGACTTGCGCCGGGTGCTGCAGTACACTCAGACACATGAGAGAGAAGATGAGAGGAGGGGGAGAAAAAAGAGAGAGTGCTTTGAGGTGGAAAGAGGAGTCAGAAGGAGAGGAATGGGGAGGGGGGGGGGGAGGGGGGGGGGGGTGTTAAAGGGGAATTCCTCTGAAATCAACTTTGAAGTTGTCATTCTGCAAAAGTCGGCATTTTTCCTCAAATTTCCAGAGATGTTTTTTTTTTCCATTTGTTCTCATGAGTTTTGAGTTAGTGGCTCCAAACCTAAAGGTCTTTTTCTGTGGATTTTTTTTTTTGTGTGTGTGTGTGGTGATAAAACACACATTTCAAACACACACACACACACACAGTCAAAAAGTCAAAAAGAAGGAAAGGAAATGAAGGGGCAAAATGTAGAGGTGGAGATGCAGGAGGAGAGTCAGGCTGCTGTGATAATCATGATTGTTTTGCTAGATTGTGTGATCATGATTATTAATCACCAGTATTAGTCTTGTTGTTTCAATATTGCTGACAAGCCAATATTCAACATTTAATAATTGTGGAAACTGAAATCATGCTATACACAATTATTTGTTCCGCCCCACATTTTTCTCCAGCATCATAACACTGAAAATTGCATGAAGTTTTCTGAGTTTGATTAAATGCAGCCGTGGCAGAGGGAGCAGTTATCGGGGCGGGGGGGGGGGGGGGGTGAGGCTGTTAGGCGGGCGTTGATGTTGTTTATGAGCATGCCCAGTGATAACCGCCTCCTTGTACCTTCTTGGTGTGATGCCAGGCAGGAAAATGCCATCTGTATGCCATGCTCTCATCTCCCTGCCACAAAATTGATCCACTATGCCCTCTTTATCTGCTTACCGATTCACACCTATGTACACACACAAACACACACACAAAAACACTGTGTCTTGGCTCTCTTCGAGGGCCTGTGTGTGTGTGTGTGTGTGTGTGTGTGTGTGTGCATGTTTTAAAGTGGACGCCCTCTCACCGTCTAAAAGGGATTTATGCATAGCCGGGTCCCAGAGTTTTTCCTGTTACGGTTTGATATGATAAGCTTTTTTATATGTTTAAAATCAATATGTAATCCTATGCAGGAGCTTATCCCTCTCCACACCCCTCCCACCCCACCCCCGCCCCTCCAACAACCCCCACCCCACACCCCCCACACCCCGCCCCCACACACACACACACTTCCCATTTGTAAATCTATTTGGGCTTTGTAACACGTCGGGGCGGCACGCTAGAGACCCTGATTGATTAGGTGCACTGTGGAATCCGATCACATGGGCGCCTTTTGATGATGTCGCTAACTCTTTCAGGGTTGCTAGTTGACTGGAACCGCCGATAACAAGTGTCTGCGTTCCACTAGTTGTCGGACTCGGGTTTTGGGGGATTCGGGAAGTGAGTGACTGGTGAGGTTGTTTCTGCTGTTTTCTGAGATTGTCCTCATTCAGAATTTGGAATAATATTTACGTTTTGAGTCTACGGCTGCAGTTTTGTATGAAAGGCAGCAGAAACCACATGGAAACTGAAGATAAAATGCCCTGTTTTAGTGTAAAGTCACTTGAACTGCACAAACTATTCTCCTCATATCCTCTCCAACATTTTGTAGTTTTTTTTCTTAGAACAAGTGCCTCCTGTAGTGTGACTAACATGAGATTACACGCTGGTTATAGAAACATATGGGAGAACAGATGTTCAGATTGTGCATTTTGTTTAGATTCATGCTCGGGTTTGGGGACGGTTCACTCTGTCGCTGGTTTGAAAAGTTATAGACCAACTTGTTTCAGTTATTCAGCACTATAATGTCTCATAGCCAGGTGTGTTTTCAGCCTGTGAGTGAGGTTTTTATTGGCGTTGTTTTCTTACGTTATTCCTGCAGTTGTGTACAGGACTGTATAGTATAATCGAATGAAACGCTAGCTACTGGATTATTGGATCAATGATGAAAAGATCCTTGAATTCTATTTTTGTTCAGTGTTAGATTCATTTTAATTCTTTTTTTTTAATTACACTGAACAGTTTTAAAGTTTTGAACACTCTTGCCTGTAATGAAGAATTAATTTATGGGCTTTAATCACGTTACTTTTCTTTTGTTGTGCTAAGATTAACGACTTTGTTTTAGTTTTGAACCTGTTTGCATGTGATGAAGAATTCAGCTGCAGGTTGCTGTCGAGACAGTATTTATTTGTCGGCCATTTTTGCCCCCTGTCGACTTCCTTCTCCTCTGGTGACACTTTGTCTCTTGACTCCACTTGGACCTCAGCCAAAACCAGCTTTTGGGGGCCTTTCCCCAGGAACAAGGGAGAAGAGAGAAGGAGGGAGAGAGAGGAGGGAGAGAAAGAGAGAGAGGAGGGACGGAGAGAGAGAGAAAAAAGAAAGAAATCTAGGGGAATAAGTTCATAGATTCGCCTTGGTAGTCGTAAACGTCTCTCGCTGAGGACTCCGGAGAACGCTCTCTCTCAAGTTTTATATTAAGCTGTGGATCAAATGCTCTGAAGTTGCATCGCTAGAGTGTGTGTGTGTGTGTGTGTGTGTGTGTGTGAGAGAGAGAGAGAGGGAGAGAGAGCAAGAGTGAGAGATGGATAATGCATGTAAAGCAACACTCCGATGGGACGACCCCCGTCTCTCTCTCTCCCTCTCTCTCTCTCTCTCTCTCTCTCTCTCTCTCTCTCCTTGCTTTGAGAAAAGGGGGCTTTGGACCAGTTTGCACTCTTGAATAAATTCAGCGTTGGAGGGGCTGTGTGTGTGTGTGTGTGTGTGTGTGTGTGTGTGTGTGTGTGTGTGTGTGTGTGTGTGTGTGTGTGTGTGTGGATTCATGGGGATTTGAACCAGCGCATTCTTGTGTGCCTTGTGCAGACTCACATGGTTACCGTTGGCGTGCATGGCTAGGGTTATCTGAATAAGCACCCACCATGTGAGTTTCAACGTGATCGCCCAGACCCAGAGAGGGAGAGAGAGAGAGAGAGAGGAGAGGATGAAGGGAGAACGGAGGGGGGGTAATCCAGAAGGATTGCACACACTCCCTCCAAGTCTCTCCCTCTCTTTAACCTCTCTCCCTCTCTCCCTCTCTCTCCCTCTCTCTCTCTCTCTCTCCTCCCTGTTTTTCGGGGGGGTTGGTTGGGGGGGGGGGGGGGGGGGGCTTCGCTGAGTGGCTGCAGGGTGTTTTGTTTTTTCGTGGGTGTCTGGTTACCCAGCCTGCTCTGCTCTGGTGTTGCCTGGTCACGTCTCTCATCGGCCCTCTTTATTGTTTACCTTCCTAATGAGGGGGGCGGGACTCGGCGACATGTGATTGACAGCAGTGTGCTTACCCCTTCACCCCCCACCCCCACCCCCACCCCCACCCCCACCCTCACCCTAGTCGACCAGGACTTTGGCTTTTTGGCTAGGATGTGCTTGGAAGGAGCGGGAGGGAGGGATGAAGGGGAAAGGGATTTTTTTTTCTTTTTTACATACCTCTTTGTGTTTTCTTGGGAAGTTGTTCGTTTTTTTTTTTTTCTTCTTCCTGAGGCAGATGCCTCCCCCTGTGGGCAGGCCTTTATGGGAGGGAATTATGGGATAGCGGAGTTATGGCGGACATGGATACGCATACACACATTCCAGTCCCACAATTAGCTAAAGTTAATGACTCATATGATGACTCATCTGTTTTTCTTTTTTGACTCATGAAACAGTTTGTCTTGCTTTTTTCTCTATTCCTAACTGCCTCTTTGTGGTTTTTATCCTCTTGTTAAAGAAAAAAACACATCAAAAACAGGTTTGGACATATTTGGCATTTTTGAAGTATTAGTCCACTCCCCTACAAAGGCAAAGAGGAGAGTAATTTGCTTCCCTGAGAAAAGAGAACGAGGGAGGGAAAGAAAGAAAGAGGAGAGAGCCAAATATTGGGACTGTGTTCATTTCGCTCTGTGGTCGACTTCAAAGGGACGACCGGGGCCAATGAAGAGAGCGCAGACCTTTCAGGACAAACACACTGGGCCCAGCGTGACACACACACACACACACACACACACGGCCCGACTGCAGCAATTTGACTGAACGAGGGGGGAAATATTTATTTTTAATAAAGCCATGCTTATTTTGGGACTGACATTTTACAACATTCCTTTTATTCTCGAATCAATAGGCGGTTAAATATTGATAGAGGGTTGAAGTTAAACGTTGCCTACGCGCCACAGAAGTTGCACACGGCTCGCCAGTGTTTGAATTCTCCCTGGGATGTAGCGTTGGTTTTTCTTTTTCTTTTTTTTTTGGGGGGGGGGGGGGGGGGGACGATGGAGACTTTCTCACACTGAGTGGAGGAGTAGCTGGGGTTTTCCTGCCTCCTTTTAGCTGCGGGACAGCGGGGTAAATCTCTGCTGTCGTAGGAAGTGACTCTGATGTTTGATTGTTAACCTGAAATGTTTCTCTATCTGAACGTGTGTTTCAGTGTTGAGGAGATTTAGATTTTAGAGTCGGCTTCAGGTCCAGCACAAGTTGTTTTATTTGGGGATTTTTGCACGTTTAGCAGGTGTTTCAGTTGTACAAAAAAAGAGGAAAAAACCCAAGGACTCGTTATGATATCAGTCTTCAAGCTACGTTCATTACTCTGGGTTGGGTGGGGGTGGGGGGTGGGGGGGGGAGGCTGGAGGGCGGCCCCGGTGTTGGGTGTATCTGGAGCTGGGGCGCCAGGCGGATATTTGAGCCCCAGGGGGAGTGAGTGCTCTCCTGTGGGCAGCCCCCCCCCCCAGGGAGAGGCTGAGGGGATTTGGACCGGGGTCCCACCTGGGCCCTGTGGGGCCCCTTCCTGCAAAGACCTGGGAGAACTGAGTGACAAGAGTCAGGGGGCCCAGCCTCCGTTTACTGCCTCACCTGTGTGTGTTTGTTTGTCTGTTTGTTTGCTTTACTAAGGAGGGGACTGGGTTGTCTTTTTTTTTAGCTGTCAGTTATGAGGTTACGCATTTTGTGTCTCTATATGCACCGATAATATCTAGATACAAAGAGCTTCATTCCAAAATAAGATTTACACCATTTGAAACAAACTGACGCCTTTGATCGCAGGCGTTAAAGTAAATCGTCTTTACGTTATGAGTCAGCCTAAGACCTTTTCTCACAAAAGAGCTGTGTTTTAGAAACAGATGTAATCATCTTTTTGAAATGAATTGAATTGAATTGAATTGAATTTTAACTTTTGGAATTTAAGCCAGCAAATTTGTTTTCCAAAATAGATGAATAGCATTTTGGAGTGAAGCCCTTCATATGTCTCTGTGTGCATCATAAGACTGCAGATTAACATGACATATCCCTTAAGTGTATTTGCTAAGGTCAATACATCATCATTGTGCACACACACACAACCTGCAGTAGTAATGACTGAGTGTGTTGACAGATAAGTTTCTCACATTTTACACTGGGCCATACAGGGAATTGGCCACTTCATCATAACAGTCCAAAAGCCACATCTCCATATCTTGACAGTCCAGTAGGTTAATAACAAGAGGAACTTTTACCAAACTGTGGCCGTTGCTTCAGTTTGTGTGTTTTAGGAGCCGTCCATCCACTGAGTGACCTGAAGCTCTTTTGAGCACCTGCTGAAGCGTACGAACACTTGTTGTGTGTTCAGACGACCTGTCCGTCACGTTGAAGCCTCCTAGTCCTCAGGAGGATCTGCTTGTCCTGATGAAGGGCGGCACGGCCTTGAAAACAACCGCCTCAAAACTTGAAGTCACGTCAAATTTGTTTGCAAAGCATGTTAAACAAAACGGGTTAATTTAAAAAGTGCTTAGGGAGAACATGTCCATTCCAAGAGCGTTCAAAGTAAAGTTTGTAAGAATATTGTCTGGCAATCGTCTTTTAAGATTTGCCCAACTTGAGATGAGCCAGTTGTGCAGTCAGTTGGTATTTCAGCAGAATGTTTCTGTCACCATGCATCCATACGTTTCTGACAGGGCAGGAAACTAACTTTATCGTCCGTGGGTCACAGTGGATTTGTAGAATATAAAAGAACTTCCGGACGCTGGTTCGTTACCCGCCACAGACAGAATCCACCGGCATTCGGTCGGAGTCCGGTCGGTCCTAATTCCCCGCCCCGGGTTCTGGTCTAACCCGCTCTGTCCCTCTGGTGTCGTTGCAGACTGGCAGAAGACGGAGGCCCAGAAGAGACGAGAGCAGCTGCTGCTGGATGAACTGGTCATACTGGTCAACAAACGAGACGCGCTGGTCCGGGACCTGGACGCCCAGGAGAAACAGTAAGCTACCCACAATTCGGCATATAAAAATAACACATGTCACTTTGGATAAAAGCTGCAGCTCTATGCCTAAAACAGAAATGTAAAATGTAAAAAATACTCTTCAGCAATGCAAAGTTTGGGTTAGTTTCTTTTCTTTTGCTCGTGCAAAACTCAGCCTGGGAATCGGGCTCTCCGCCCCCTTTGGTAAGTTTTTTGCAAGAGCGTCCGCTGCTTATCTTTACATTTCCAGAGGTCCCCCAGAAACCGTAGACGTAGAGAAAACACATTGCAGGGCGCGTTGCGTTTCCAGCCAGCCTGCAGTCATCCTGCGCGCATGGCAGCGCGCGGCAGCAGCAGGCGCAGCACACCTGCATGGGCGGGATCCCTTCCAGATTGGCGGCACCGTCTGCCAACGGGGCGCCAGGCGGGTGAAAGGTCAGAGCGCGGCCCCTGGCGCTAGGCCACTCCGCAGGTGGCATGGCGACAGTCGCCGGGGCACTGACTGTGTACCTGTGTGTACCCCCCCCACACACACACACACCCCCCCACCCATCTGAACTTTTGACCTTTGCCCTCCGCAGGGCCGAGGAGGAGGACGAGCACCTGGAGCGAACGCTGGAGCAGAACAAGGGCAAGATGGCCAAGAAAGAGGAGAAGTGTGTCCTTCAATGATTGTCATTTCAACAAAAAACAACCAACCAACAAATGTAGCCGATAAAAGAATTGTATTATTATTATTATGATTATTATTATTATGATTATTATTATTTCATAGTGGCTATCCTAGACATTTGTATCACATTTATTGGAACCCTAATCTGGTTGTTTTGGTCAAACTAACCCAAGAGACTCGGCTGAAGCGGCCCTGCAATGCCTTGCACCAAGTTTATACTGACTGAAACTGTCCCACTTATATACTATATTTTTATTTTTGTTTCTTTGTTTGCTTTACCAAGAACGGTACTTGTATGTAATATAAATATGTATGAGAGATAAAGCAGTGCAGAGGGTTCAAGCAGAGTCTGACTCTGACACGCAGGATATTTGTATCTTAATGATGTTTGAATTTCAACCTGAGATGTTTCTTGGAGACGCACACAGCCAGGTCGGTCTGCTGGAGGTACAGCACAACGTGTTTTATTGGGGGGAATTTTTTTTTTCTCATGTTGAGCAGATGTGGGATTGACGTTTCAGTTGGACTTTAAAAAAAAAAAAAAGAGGAGTCGTTATAATATCAGTCTTTTCAAGCTACGTTCATTACTTGACTGTGTATCTTTTAATTTTGTCACTTCAAAGTTTTTACTTGTAAAATATCTTAAAGGGGAACCCATTACCGTTCATAAATCTTAACTTTCATATTACTTTACTTACTTTTTTTTTTTTTTTTTTTTTTGTCTTGGCTTGAAAGCGGTTTACCAAACATTTCGCAGCTGGTTCAGCTAGAAAGATCATGTTTAAAAAGTCATGTTGTATATTTTCATCACTGCTCTGACCAATAGCTTCCCAAAATCCTCTTTTTTTTTTTCCCGGGATTCATGCAGTCGAAAGCAAAAAAATATATATTATTTATTGCCGTTTGTCCTATACGCTGCTTGTTAAGTGAACTACCATCACAATCATGTGCATTTTGCTCAGCAACTTTGTATTTATTGTATACTGAAGAAGAGAATTATGCTTCCATGTGCATCTCTTAGTTCCACATTTGGTGCAGCTGTCTTTACGTGTGAACATTTATCTGTTTATTTATTCCAGTGTCATAACCCAAGTCTTCAATAAAGTCCCTATGCTTTCATACTCCAGCAGGGAGTGCTTGGTGTATTTTTAGCCCTCTGGAATATAATAGAATAACATTACAGGCCTTTAAGCTGCGAGTAGATTTTATCATGCACATGCCCAGACCATCTGCGCTTTCTATTTTATTACTCTACTCATTCACTCCTAATTTCTCCTAATATTTAACTATGACTTTTAATGTAATTGGTAGCTCCTAGATCATCTTTTCCACGTGCTTTTAAATTGTGCTGCATTTTTACAATTGTTATGGATATTTAAAAAAAAAAAAAAACTATAATTCCAGTATTTTCCCTTTTGTATTTCAATTTTTCCCTATTACCTCCAATCCCAGATGATCCTGGCCATATTCTCGGAAGTTTTCCCACACAACAACCACAACAACAACAACAACAACAAACCAGAAAAGTTATTGAAATGCCAGCTCGCCTTTGGCTGCAGCTGAGCACGAGTGGCCCCTATCACTGCCTCCACCGCTGAGCCTTGTGTTTAGCAATGCTTATTATTCGGCGCTCTGTTCAATTCCCCTGCGATTTATGCGTGTTTATAAATTAAAATTGGCGTTCGGGTTTTGTTTGAGGTCGGTGCTGAGCAGGTTCCTCCGAGGAAGATTAGAGAAATCACTTTGTACCGAGCAGATGTTTTCCCTCGGCCGCTTTTTTACGCGCTGGAAACGGGGGGCAGGAGCTGGAGAGGCTCGGTCACCCGCAGCCAGGGATGGAGTGGGAAATAAATAATAATAATTTTAAAAAAAAAGGTGTGTAAACTATATGACCTCCAGGCGGTGATCATTATAAGGAAAACCACCAATACAAATCAATTATATTTATATATCAGGAAAGCCTTAATTTGTTTTCTCCCCCTTAAACGACACTTTCTTCCATATAACTTCCATTAATTTGCTACTTAACCTGAAGTTTACTGTGAATTTACCTCCTAAAGATTTATGCCAGACTAAAATAAGGAGGATAAACTCCTTCCCACCAAATAAAAAGGTGTGTAAACACTAAACAGAGTGTAGGTGGGTGAACCCTCACTCCATCCCTGCAGGCAGCCTCCCATCCCCGATTAAATAAGGAAAATCGGTTTTGACAGCAGTCGTCCTCCCTGGCCTTTCTAATACTTTCACATTAATTTGCTGATCGCTTCTTCTCTGCTTGGGACCGAACTGTACGTCCACATTACGCATATGACTTCCCCTAAGGCGCTTTTGTTTTACTTTGTATTGTGCCGCGTTTATCACGGCTGGCTGTAATCTGGAGAATAAAGCGGGACACGAACCGCTTCTGCCCGGTGAAGGAAGTGTGTGCTCGCTGCCGTCAGAAGGCTGCAGCCCGGTGTGCTGAGATCTGCATGATGTGAATGATGGGCCGAAAGCACCGAGAGCAAATTATTCCCAGCACTTATCTCGTCCAGATGGATTCACACACGTCCTTTTATTTGTTTAGACATTCCCTGTATTGTTTTGAAGCCTGGCTGATTTTATCCCGGAAGAATTCTTCATGCGCAAAACATGCTTTAAACTTTAAACTCCTAAATTCGGCTGTAAAATTTTTTAGCGTTTGCCCTAGTTAATTATTATCACGTCAGTAAACTAATATGTTAAATTCACTCAAGTTATTTCCCCTTATGGCCACTGAGCTACAGTTTATTTTGAGGCCTAATTGCCACCATGAAAGAAATCAATTCAGCTGATGAATGAGAATACAACTATTTAACATATTCTATTTAGATTCAGATTTTTTGAAAGACAGAAGAAGAAACAAAATGACAAAAAAAACAATGCTGTCTTACCTCGGCAGCATCACCCGGGTCGTTTTAACGGTCCTGGGCTGCAGATGGAGTGAAAACCATACAGAGTCTATAGTCTATTTTACAGTGAATACGAGCGACGCGCTGCGTAAAAGCCTCGGTGCCTCGGTGCCTCGGTGTGCTGCTGAGGATCCTTCAGCTGAATGGATTATCTCCTGAGCTTTGAAGTCTGCTGGCCTCACCTCGCAGGTGCCGCGCGCCGCTCGGCCTCTGAATATCCTCCCCGCGTCCAAAAAACTGCACCTAAGGGAGCCCGGTCTCCGCGGCGCCGGGCTCCTATAATATTGTGTTTTATGCATCATCGTTTTAATAAGCACCGACAACATCCCCGCAGATCCCCGCTCCAATCCTGCCGGCTGAAGGGACAAAACTTTTCCCCCTCCTCTCCTCGCTTCCTAATCCCAGGCTTTACCAGCTCAGCATTAAGAAAATTCGACTGCAATTTGGGATTAGACAAAATACTCTTATTACAAAAGGTTGGTGCAACTTGATAACTTGATACTTGTTCGGGGGTTTATCTCGGGGTCTTACTCACATCAGGAGCAAAAAAAAAAAAACAAGAAATCTGGGGGAAATGTCAGAATAACCCGTCTCTTTTGTGTTGTGAGGGCCATATTTGTTGAATGGCCTTTTTGCATAATTTAACGGAGGCTAGATGGTGTGAGTGTGTGAGAGAGTGTGTGTGTGTGGAGAGGAGGGGTGATGGTATTTCGGTCAGGCCCTCCACGGGCCCTCTGACTGCCTAGACTTTATAGTTAGGAAATAACACTGTGGGTAAACTCTCTGACCTGCAGCCGGTGATAATCAGCACGAGGCCAAAAACCAAAATCAATTATCAGAAAAGCATTAATTTATAATTCTAACCCTTACAAGCCCCATATCCTCATACAGCTTCAGTCAATTTGATGCCACTTACTGTGATGTACACTCCGATTTTCACATCAGATTTAGCTTCTGTACGCATTAAAAGGTGGATAGGCTGTATTCTGCAAATATTAAGGTGCGTTTACGTGCTTTCAGGCAGGTTTAGGTGCGTTTAGGTGCGTTCAGTAACATCCTGGTCGTGGTCACATCACTGCAGGCCTCCGCTGGCTTTCACACAACCTCCAAAATAACTTTGTTCCCTTTTGCTCCGCCGACTATTGATGTCTAAGTTTCTCTGTCTGAGTGCTCTCGTCGATGACTTTAAAGTCCCATAGGCCTCCACTTTGATTGCCCCCCCAACACACACACACACACACACACACACACACACACACACACACACACACACATAAGTAAAAATGTAATTTCCATTCCTGTGGTGGAGTGTCTCTCTCTCTCTCTCTCTCTCTCTCTCTCTCTCTCTCTCTCTCTCTCTCTCTCTCTCTCTCTCTCTCTCTCTCTCTCTCTCTCTCTCTCTCTTTGAACATTAGCTCGCTTTCAGCTCAGGCCTCAATTAGAAGGAGTTGATTTTTGCTGCAGATCCACAAAGGAGCGGAGCCGGGCCGAGCCGGGCCGCGCTAAGCCCCAACACGACCAACACGACCCTCAGAGGCAAGAAGTGAGGTTTGTTGTGTGGGAGGTAAAATAAAATAATTTAAAAAAAGCACTTGGTTTGATTCAGTGACCGCAGTTTTTGGTTCATCCCATGTGCTGATTTCATTTCTTTTTTCTTGTTTTTTTTCCTTCTTCTTCTGTGGATTCTTTTCACATTTCCTCCCAGTGAGTTGGAGGTCTATCCCTATTAAACTTTACGTCAACCATTCTCAAATGTAATTCTAAGTGGGGATTAGACCTCATTAATATTCATGAGACTGGTGTGTGTTGTGTGTGTTGTGTGTGTGTGTGTGTGTGTGTGTATGTGTGTGTGGAGGGGAGGGGGGGGGGGGTCACAATAAAAATTAAAATGGATAAATTTAACTTTCTTATCCTTTTATTTGTCGCGTTCACTTTGTGGTAGCCTAGATATTCACAAATATCTGAGTGCAATGTTAGAGGCAAGAAATTTCGCAGCAGAAATAATAGTAATAATAATAATATTAATAGTAATAATAACAGACGGTGACGCTTCCCAGCCTTTCAAGAATTAGTGTTTTCTGTTGTTTAACCGCGTGCGCAAACGAAACCCCTTCAACAGCCTGGAAATCCTTTCAAACCTCAACGAACCCATTTTGCTTGATTTTTTTTCTTTTTCATTCTAAAAAAATATTTGTCTCATTTATGATTTTTAAATGCTTTATCTCATTAAACTACTGATTTGTCGTTTTAGAGAAAATGATACGAGACGTGTGCAGATAAGGCGCGTTTTATAGAAGCAAGAAAAACTCGTAGATCTGAGAAGAAAATATGTTAGTTGATTTATTTTAGATGCTGCAGATTCTGGAAAAGTCCGCAGATTCAGTCAAGTGTTACAGCTGAATGTTTCTCCTTCTGCTCGGCTTTAAAGCCTAAATATCCGTCCACTGATGCTGTTTGGCTGCCAGCTGCATGGAAATAAAATAATAAATTCCTAAATTAAAATGTGAATGTCTTCTGTTTTCAGTATAGAAGGGTAATTCCTCGCGCAAACCTCCGTGCGCAGTTTGGCGCACAGCGGAGCGGGCCTGCACACTTTGAAGCACTTTTCCTGCAGGCCTGCGAAACATTTCCATCTTTTTAAAATCTCTCCGTGGCTCGTCTGGTCTCGGGACCGGGACCGGGGCCGGGAGGGGGGAGGGGGGGGGGGGGGGATGTAGGATGGTGGGAGGGGCTTCCCCGGCTGCTTCTGCGCACCCGTTGGCTCCCCGCGCCGTCCGTCAGCCGCAAGACGCGCGCTGATTGGCTGGAGGAGGCGGATCCGCAGGTGTCCTCCGCTCATAGAGGCGCAGGGCGGAGAGAAGGTGATCAATCTCCATCCGTCTCCATTAGAAATCACCTTAACACTCTGACAGACAACGACAAGCCCCCCGAAAGCAAATGAGTTTGATTTATTTGGCTGTAAAAACACCCGGAAACGGACCGAGGACGCCGTGACGCCCGTGTGGTTTTAACTTGGCTGCTGTGTTTTTCTCCGTAATGCTGCTCGGTTTTCTGACTATTTGTTTTTGAGCGAGTCGGCTGCTTGAGTTTTGTGCCCTGCAGACTTCCTCCTGCTGGATAATTTTACTGCTGCTGCCTCTTGTCTCCCGCAGCTCGGGGAAAGGGAAGGAGAGGAACAAGGTGAGGCTGCTTTCTCTTTCTTTTTCTCCACAATTTCGTGCAGATTCTCCTGTTTTTTGTGCGCATTTTACTCCGACCTGCTGTTGGAAAGAGGCGCAGCAAAAATATGCAGAATTAACACAACTAGTTAAAGTGTAAAGGCGATGGGAAAGTCACTTTTCCAGACGTTAACTCGTATTTCAAAAGTCTTTTCCAAGTGCGATGTGTGTGATTTCAATTTACGCCGCTGAGATATTATTCAGTGGAAATATCAATTAATGCGCACGGACGAGGACTTCGACTTGAATTGGATAAATTGAGTCAACTTCCTCCAATGTAGATAATTTTCATATTTCTATTCCAATTCATTCGAGCGATTTTTTTGAGTGCAATTGGCCATTAAAACGTTTCAACCACTTAGTAGATAATTGGAGAGGCGTGTTTTGGTTTTTGTTAATTTATTTTGCTGATAAGAGCCCTTCTGAAACGCTCTCTCCCCGGAGGTCTAATCTAAATTCTAATTGAGTTCATTTGCACCGAGATCTCGTCTTTTTCACATCGGCCTTGCAGGGCTGCAAGTGCAGTTTTAAAGCCGCTGGAATACACAGAAAAGCCGAGTTAGCTCTGTTTGGTTTGTTTTTACGCAGCGAGAGGTCAGATAGAAGAATCTCCTCTAAAAGAATCTCCACTTCTGATTCACCAAGTTAATTTCCATGTTGTAACTAGTCGGTTTTTGTTTTGATATTTCTTAACCGATAAGTAAAAGTATTTTATTTTAATAGTCAGTGTCAGTGTTTGTTTTTTCTACTTAAAAATTAAAAAAAAAACATTCTGGACTTCTCAAACTTTCAAACCTCCACCATGCTTAACATAGTCAAACTTTTTTCCTGCTGTAAATACAGATTTCAGCAGATTAGTTGTGTTTACAGAGGATACTGTACTGCTGGATTAACATAAACTTCTATTTTATTTTGTTTTTGAGTTACAGAGGCAGCAGCCGCCTCAGGAGACGTGCGTTTAATTTTTTGGCCTTAAATGAGGCTTTATGTAACTCCGTGCACCAGATGTGTAAAAGAAACAAATGTTATTTAGTCTTTATTTGTCATAAATATATAATCTTTTCTGCCAGGGAGAGAAATGGCATTTATACTTGTGCTTTGCAAAACATATCCGTTTTACAAGTAATGTAATCTCCTATTGATTGTTTTCCCTAAAATAAGTGGGAAAAAAATCTGCCAACCAGGTGAGATAATCTCGTCTGTTTTCAATGTAGTTTTGTCCTTTTTTTTCGAAAGCAGTGACAATACCTGGAAATAAAGCAGATCACTCCACCAGTATCAAGATATTACTTTTATTGATTTAAGAAAATGCTTGAAATAGGTCGATTTGTTTTGGTAACAGGAGAAGTTAACTCTCCTCCTCGGCAGATGTTTCTCTGGTTTTACGAAGACTCAGATTTCCAGTCGGTATCAGACTAAATTAATTGCTAAGGTGGATTTATTTTTTCCAGTCTGGCCTTCAGTTATTTCAGCCGTGGACTGAGAATCCACAAGAGGCTCGTTGTGGTAAAAATATACACACAGTCAAGTTTAACAGAAAAAAAAGTTCTGAACACAGACTTCAGACAGCCGGGACAGAGATTTATAGAGTCTGAAATCAAATCCATGAACAGTTTATTTTGTAACATTTGTCCCTGCAGGCTGCAGGCAGACAGCAGCAGGCCTTCTGTTCCCACACACCCAACACCGACATGTGTTTTATGACGAGGTTTCAACTTTCATTTTCCAGCATGGACAAAGATGCAACACTATTGTGGCAAAACAATTATTGATCCACAAGTGGCCAACAATGACGATCCTTGGATTTTTTTTATTTTTTTTTATTTTCAGTTGCGCACACAATTTTAATTTGACGTCTCATTTAAACCCCGTTAGAGTATTTTGCTTTTTAACATTATTAAAAGTGACAAAACAGGCACTTTAGGGGAGGAAGTGTGAGGATTTTTTTTCCCTTTTCATTGATTATTGATCTTTGCATTCAGACCTTTTAAAACTGTGTATTACATAATGGAGGGTCAGCAGATTATTTTGTTTTAATTATTAATTATAGAATCAAATAGGTGCATTTTGATCAAACTGTTTCTAATGTAAAATGGGTAAAGTTCAGTCAGTTTGTAACAATTATGATATTTCCAACGCGTTATGGAAAATACAGTGTGAATTAGACAAAGTGCGTGTGTGTGATCAGTAAACTATAGAAAATATTCCACAGAGGGGAACTAATGTGGGAAATAAAAACAACAATTATGGCATTATGTCAAAAGAAAAAATATATTTTCATAATATATATATTAAAAATCCTTACAGAACTCTATCTGCATATAACTTGCATCAGTCTGATCCTGCTTCCTATGATTTATAGTTACTGCGTTATGAAAACTTGTCGACCTAAAAAGGGGGATAAACTGTTATGCAAATGAAAAGGTGGTAAAGTCAGTTCAGTTGTCTCCTCTGCTTCCCTGCAGCTCCGAGGTGGAGCGAGAAAAAACGTCTGAATCCAAGAAAAAACAAAAACAAAACGCCAAAGCCTAATTGGATGTGCAACTTCCAGAGCCTGTTTGGTTTTTAGCAGCCGTATGAAGACACGACAGGTCGATCCCAGAGCGGCCGCTTCACCCCGCTCATCCCCAACCGAAATCACCGTCATATTCCTATAGGGCTTTATACAGTGCGGCTGTGGTTCTGAATAGTGAGTTTATATATATATATCGGCCTTATCGTACTTTATGGTATTTTTATATCCTTTAGTGCCACTAAAATTATTCAGTAGGGATTTATAGTTTTGCTGTGATATTTGTAAAATATCATAAAATAAATAGGATTATTGTAGTTCTTTAATGTTATTGGGAACAAAATTAACCCACCGATCTTAACTTATCCCGCGGTTTTTTCCTCTTAGTTTCTGCAGAATGTCTCAGTTTTGATAAATAGGGAAAATATTTGAAAAGTTTAGTTCCAAAATGAAATTTCCATCGTTTGAGGGGGGAAAAAGACCCACTCTCCCATACTGACTGCTGGCATTAAAGTTAAGCCCATTATGGGTTAGTGTTAAAGTTAGGAGTCACCTGAAGACATTAGCTTATAAAACAGGCTGGTTCATTAGTCATTTATGTTTCTGAAGTATTCCCTTGATGAATTTAAGGTAGCAGATTTTTTCCAAAACTTATTATGAAGGCCTAGCGTTTTGGATTAAACCCTTAATTTGATCTAATTTGTTTAGCCTATTTATTGTGTATTTGTTTATTTATTTTTCTCCCCTCCGTGTGTTGGCAGTGACTTACATCGGCCCCCTCTCCCGTCAAGCTGCAGCATCGGGGGAAACCGAACCACTGGCCTGATCTGGGGGGAGCGGTGACCGCCTGTAGCATGATGTCCTACCTCAAACAGCCCCCCTACGGCATGAACGGCCTGGGGCTCAGCGGCGCTGCCATGGACCTGCTGCACCCCTCAGTGGGCTACCCAGGTAGGCTTCCTCCTGCCACACACACACACACACACACACACACACACACACCTCTGCGGAGGGATGGGTAACCTTTTTAGGATGAATGCATCACCAGGAGAGAGGCTATACACCCAGTTTGTGCCAGTAAGCAGTGATGTGGTGGGAAATAACAATGTGGGCAGAACGACCACCAAAATCAATTATATTTTCAGAAAATAATTTTCCCCCAATCAACACTTAACTTGAAACAGTTTGTTACTGCTTACTATGATCTATACCATTAATTTATATTATAAAATTCACCGTGCACATCCAGGTGTGTAAACTGATTTGAATTGGGTTGATCTACTAAATCCCTGCTAATAATAACCATTCGCCTCTCAGCAATGAGGAGTTAGTCGGTGCAGTATTTTTAGGCTTGTTTTAAAAAGGAACATCAAATAGTTGAGAATGGTGCTCTTTATCAATATGATCAATAAAAAAAAAGATGAAAATGTATTGATCCCCATGGGGAAATTAGGTCGTTGCAGCAGTAAAAGTGGGATTAAATGGGATTAAGCAGGGGAAAAGAAAAAAATATATATATCCTAGGCATCGACTAAGGCAGGTCAGAGGTGTAAATAGAAGCATTTATTGGGCTACCTTACCTGCAAACATATATTTGAAATATAATATTTAGATAAAGAAAATCGTTTCCATTGTAAATTGTTATTCTGATCCTAGACTATTTAAGAACCAAGTGTGATTTACAGATTACACCTTTGTTAGGCCTTTTTTTTTTTTTTTTTACCTAATATTAATATAAAACACTTTGTGAGACTGCACTAACACACAAACTAAGCAGAAACACGGCCTGTTGAAAAAAAAAGAAAATATATTGACTAACGTTACACTTTCTTCTTCTTTGCAGCGACGCCCAGGAAGCAGCGTCGGGAGCGGACAACCTTCACGCGCTCCCAGCTCGACATCCTCGAGGCTCTGTTCGCCAAAACTCGTTATCCGGATATTTTCATGCGGGAGGAGGTCGCGCTGAAAATCAACCTGCCGGAGTCCAGAGTCCAGGTACAAACCTGCCTTTCCCTCCGCATCACTTCAGAATGGAAAACTCCCTGTAGCCCATTTAATATCGTTCGGCACCAAAACGTCCATATACTGAAGACTGACGAGGAGTTATCTGCTTAATGTGACGAATTAGGCCTGTTAGACGTTGGCCTCGTTAGATCAACCGTTTAGACTTATTTCTATTTATTTATTTATTTTCTGTCTGACAAGTTGCTTGATCTTGGCCCTCTATTACAATGCTGAAAACTTAAAGTTAGGCTACCGTAACCTAGCCTGTAGCAAATGCCCATAGGCCTGCGTTGCCAAAACCGGTTAACGGCCATGTTTGCATCCAAAACGTTGTAAGCTAATGTTAGTTGTGGCGACGAGCAGTTTTGGGCCCGTTACTCCAAAAAGTAATCTATGTACTCGTTACTCATTTCAAAAGTAGTGCTATTACTTTCCTAATTACTCACTGGGATAGGTAATTCGTTACACTACTCCGTACATTTTCCGTTACGCCCCAAATCGTCGGTTGGCGTCCTCTGCTACATAACAAACATCGCGATAACTCATGTTTCTTCTCGCTTCTCCGGTGAATGAGTAGGGAGGCAAAATAGCTTGACGTCCAATGTTGTGAATGATAAAAACAAAGTATAAGGAATATTTCCACCCTGCTCTTTCTCGTCTGAACGAAAGGGGCGATGAAGAAAACAGATGGGGGATAATGATTGTTTTTGGATAATTCTACCTCAGTCAGTAGTTAGCCTAAGTTATAGATGGATAAGGATGTTAACGAAAGTATCGATGCATTTTTAATTGGTAATGTTATGACTGAAACTGAAATGGTAATTCGTTACACTAGTAGTTACTGGGCTATTACTGTAATGCGTTACCAGCCCACACTGGTGACGAGGGGTTTTGCCGCAGGATGGGAATGATGCGTTCAAGTGTCGTGGGTATTTACATAATCTCCCCCTTCCCCTCCGTTTCCGGGATAGGTCACGTCAGTAGTAAACTGGCATTCGTCAGTCAGTCAAACCTCATTGGTGGAGCAGTTTACCCGTTGGCCATCTTCCATTTTAGTATTGATTAGTATTTAGCAGGCATCCAGTAGACTTGATAAGTTGTAAACATTGATGTAAACTGATAGAAATAAATATTAAGTGACTAATTCATAGGGATATCAGATCATGTCTATTGAAAAAACCCTTTTTCAGCTGAATCAGTTGATGAATTCATTACTATTTCATATAATGTAACTGAACCCTGTGTAATATGATCTGGAATATGTGAGCCAGCGAAGAGGCCAGAACTGTCCCAGCGAACACGACGCAAACGACTCGCTGGCGTACGGCGATGTCGAACAAATACTACTCTTGAGAGGCATTAGGGGAAAACCAAGGCAAGCCTCTCTCACAATTTGAGTTATTCTCAGAATGTGTGTGTGAAACAAAACGCTCTACATGATCCTACCCTCTCGGTGCTCTAGAGTTACCCTACTGTGCAGCGAAACCCAATAGCCTGTTATCTTAGAGCCGTCTACCAGGTATGAAATTGGACCCCTGGCTGGTCCGAGCCAAGGGGCCTGGGTGGAAATGAACCTTGATGGCTAATAACCCCCAATTTTCCTCCATAATGTACTCCCAACATGCCCTGCGAGTACCCTTTTTAGAAAACGCTGAGGTTGTTTGCGTGCATGGTTGCTAATTCCTGGCCGGTTTGCTCGGTTGTAGGTGTGGTTCAAGAACCGGAGGGCCAAGTGCCGCCAGCAGCAGCAGAGCGGCAGCAGTGCCAAAGCCAGGCCGGCCAAGAAGAAGTCTTCCCCGGCCAGGGAGAGCACGGGGTCGGAGAGCAGCGGCCAGTTCACGCCCCCTGCCGTCTCCAGCACCGGCTCCTCTTCGTCCTCGTCCTCCTCCACCAACCACACGGGGCCGGCGGCCCTCAGCAGCACCTCTACCTCCATCAGCACCGTCTCCTCCATCTGGAGCCCCGCCATCTCCCCCGGCAACGCCCCGGCGCCGGCCGCGGCCCCGCTGCCCGAGCCCGGACCCCCGTCCAACGCCTCCTGTATGCAGCGTTCGGTGTCCGGCTCGGCCGCCGCCGCCGCCGCCGCCTCCTACCCCATGTCCTACAACCAGACGCCGGGCTACAGCCAGGGCTACCCCGCCCCCTCCAGCTCCTACTTCAGCGGCGTGGACTGCGGCTCCTACCTGGCCCCCATGCACTCCCACCACCACCCCCACCAGCTCAGCCCCATGACGGCCTCCTCCATGTCGGGCCACCCGCACCACCACATCAGCCAGTCGTCGGGCCACCACCACCATCACCACCACCACCAGGCCTACGGCGGCTCCGGCCTGGCCTTCAACTCCTCCGACTGCCTGGATTACAAAGAGCAGACTGCAGCCTCCTCTTGGAAGCTCAACTTTAACACCACAGACTGCTTGGACTACAAAGACCAGGCCTCCTGGAGGTTCCAAGTCTTGTGATCAGGCTGTTTTTTGTTTTTTGTTTTTTTTTTCTTCTTGCTTCTCTGCTCCCCCTTTTTCGTTTTCCACATTAGTGTATTTGCTTGTTTTTAAAGACAAAAAAAGAGTTTATGAACCATAAAGTGACAAGATAGCAGCAGGAGCGCTCAGCAATTGGACTTTTTTTTTTCTTTTCCCCCCCTCACATCTTCCAAAAAAAAAAAGAGAGAAAAAGAAAAGAAAAGCGAAACAGTCCCTCAAGTCCCATGAAGAGAGAACATGAAACCTTGATCAGGAGCAGCAGTGGGCCGCTTGGTTCGCTGATGCTGAGGATGAAGAATGGTTTTTAAAGATGGCCCCCCCTTCTTGGATGACCTTAAGAAGACTAGACTGTTTTTCAAAAATGTTTCAACCAAACTCCTTCGACCACCAGCTCTCTGGCTCTCTGGATGGGAGGAATATTTCCCTCTGCGCCTACAGGAACTGCCTGCAGTGCCCTCTTTACCTCCGACCCAATCAAACCCTGTATAGTTTTTATTTCTGAAATTTGTTATTTTAGGACGACAGAGATTTTAGTCAGCTACGTCAAGGAGCTGAAATATGTAAATATGTATTTGGGTCAGTTACAATGACCATGTTTAGTTGGTGTTTCTGAATTTGAAATTGTTTATTACCACTTTGGGGGGGGGCGGGGGGGAGAAAAAACAAACCTGTATGTAAATCTTTCCAAATATTCCAAAGAGAACGAATTGGCCATAAAGCTCAGTTTTTATATACATTGTTTTACTCAGAAAAAAAAAAAATACTTTTGGCAATTTGAAATGTCTTGGAAAAACTAAAAATCTAAAATATAGATGCAAAAATATACTGGACATTGGTTCAGGTTACATTTTTGTTTTCCCAGATATTATTATTATTATTATTATTTGAAAGTAATAGCCTATACATTTTCAAACCAGACCTCCTATCTTGGGCATTGTCAGTCGTGATATTGGACATATTTGAACAGCAGCACTTGGCTTGATTATTGGAGTCAAATCATTTTTTTTTTTTGAGGGAATGTGGATTTCTAGTTTCCAAAATGACAGTGAGATGTTGAATGTATCTAAAGGCGACCACCCTTACATACATGTTCATCCAATAAAGATCCGTTAACTCATATTTATTTTTCACAGTGGATTCTGTCTGTAAAACAGTTTGATTCCCACCAGGGAGTCAAGCTGGCGTTTTAGATGCTGCTTTACACGCATGTACACAAGCAAATTACACTCCTGTTTTTTTCTCATTTGAACTAGTCACACTTTTGTTTAAAAAGCTTGTTGATTTTTTTTTTTTTCTAATTAAACTATGTATAACGGGGTAAATGCAAATTAGTCCATAATTAATACAAGCCGGGAACGGATGTAGGCCTGCATTTCCATTTTAGAGAGCAACCATTTTAATCCTCTC
This sequence comes from Centroberyx gerrardi, assembly GCF_048128805.1. NCBI lineage: Eukaryota > Metazoa > Chordata > Actinopteri > Beryciformes > Berycidae > Centroberyx > Centroberyx gerrardi. The sequence goes on from NC_136011.1 coordinate 25,166,982, forward strand.
TGTCAAATTGAAACACTAACATCTCTCCTTGCTTTAGGGAGACGGAATGTCTTTTGACTGCAGCGTTAAAAAGCCCTAAATATCGAGCCGTGAGACATTTGATCGAGGCGTAATTGAATGCAGCGCTGTAATGGCGTGATAATTACTACAGCGCCCTGAGTTGGTTTCTCCAAAATAACCTGCAGGAATTTCACCGCCTCTGATGCGGTAATTACGTAGGTGGGGCCAGGTTAGGGGGTCAGATGTAAAGTGTGTGTGTGTGTGAGGGAGAGAGAGAGGGGGGGGGAGAGAGAGAGGCAGCTCGCGGGCATAAGCGCATTATAAAAGGGTGGAAAACGCGTCAGTTCTCTGGCAAGGTTGTTTTGGACGAGCTTGTTTCAGCGGTGAAGGCCGCGCTGACAGCAAGCAGACTGATCCCAAACCTGATTTTTACCTCATGTAAATGAACCGCCCCGATAAAACACTGTCCTTGTGAAAAATTAAAACAAAACAAAACAACTTTACTGCCTCCCCGCCTTAGCTTTAATTAAGACTATATACCAACCAGACAGAGTCTCTGGGCCTAGATCCTAGGCCTATATATAACTAATTCAGCGGTTCACAAATGTTTTTAAGTAACAGACTCTCCATAATAGACACACATTAAGCCACAGACCCCCATTTGATAAGACTTTGTCCAGAGAATTTTTACTGTTGATTTATATAACTGGGGATCATAAAAACATATGATTACAATAGTCATTCTTATACATTCTCTAATATGGATGATTTCTGTTACATTAAATCTCATTCATTGTCCCTTGGAACCTCCTCTGGGCCCCCTGGAGTCCCCGGACCCCAGCTTGGGAACCACTGATCTCATCGATAACCCACACATCAGCCTGATCAGGTCATCAGCCTTATCGATACAGGCCTTCATTATTTCTACCTTTCTGTGGAGTGCCTGTTTGAGCTGGTCTGCGGCCAGCCGCGTGTTGTCTCTCTATGTAAATGAACGCGCAGACCCGCAGCAGCTGAATAAATATCTTTGCCAACCAGGACATTAAACATGTTTGCGCCAAGACGCGCAAAAGGCGCGGCGAGTGTCCACAAACAGCGGCGGATTTGTCGGATTTGCATCAAACAAACATTTGCAACCAATCCTGGGAATTGTTTAAGGAGTTTGAGAGATTCAAAGCCTCACGAGACACCTGCTCACCTTCAAACAGGACGGAGAGACAGAAGAAACCAGCAGCGGAAGCAGTTTTCAGCTGGTTTCGCCTGGGGAAATGACAAGTAAAGAAATAAAGGTTTCCTCTGAGGATTTCTACCCGTGTTGACACACGACAGACAGACAGACAAAATGTCAGATTTGTAGGAGATGTTTCTGCACTCTTCAGGCCCTGCGACAGGAGTTGAATAAATCAAACTAAATAAATCAAAGAAAACACAGGCCAACTTATTACAATTTAGCCCAAACGAATTCCTTACTTTGGAATTTGGATCGAATATGAGAATGGGATAAAAAATAATTTATGATGAAAACTTGCCTCTGGCCTTCACACGAGACAAACCCTAAAACTCAACACGAGCCAAACTTAAAACTTGGGCTACAATATTACTGAGAAATCCGATGTTTCGCCTACACACTGGGCTACTAGAAATGTTTTTAGCCTTGGACCCAAATTTAAGAAAATGTGCCTCATCATGAGACTCAGCCTCATTAAGACAGGGGAGACAACAAACAGCGCTTTGCTTTCCACGCATGCATGAAGAAAACTGCTTGATAGAATAAAATATAAGGCTGCTATATTACATTATTGATCTTCTATTATATTTTATCCTGCTGTACTGCTGTTATAAAGGTGGGCGATGCTTAAAATGCATCCACTACAGCTGGAAAGTCAAGTAGGCATAATTCAAGCTGGAATGCACTTACAATAGTTACAAAGCTACAAATTAAACAGAGTTATTTATTGTTAAAGATGAGGCAAAGACTATATAATACTAGCAAAGCTGAAAGATGCATATTCTCCAGAACATTGAGGAAAAACAATTCGATTACATGATCGAAATCCAGAAAAGTCTTATTCTTAACATGTAAATTATTTCGTTCTTCAAAGTCATCTGTCACAATTCTTGCACCGTTTTGCTGAACAAACTAAATTTCTGATAAGTTTGTAATTGGTCAGAATTTAATTTTCTTGCTTACTTGCTATTCGAGATGCTTTATAAAGACTCAGCAGAAGCTTCTTTGCCTTTGAACGCACCGCTGTGGCTTTTCAAGCATGGATCAGATTATTCCTTTTTTTTAAAAACAATAGTACAGTTCAATTTAGGCCATTTTGTGTTTTGGCCTTTAAGGAAAATCTTCAAGCAGGAACCTCCCTCTAAATTCCTCCATACACTCTCAATGCAAGACAGGACGTTTGGTTTTATTTTGCTCCCTTAAAAACTGAGTGGAAAATAAGAGAATAATTCCCTGAAACCACAGATGATGCCTTCAGATGCAAGAGGCTGCAGGACATACTTGAGGAACATGTAATGAGCTTGGTGATGGAGATGGGTCGTACTTGTAGATGTTGATTGTGACATTTAAATTTGGCCAAAAATAAACTATCATGGACCGAAATGTACTGTGCAGCAAAGAGTTTCATCCATCTTCTGAAGAGGAAAACTGAGCACACATTGAAAAACATGTTTTAACCAGTAAATATGAGGATGCAAGAATTTTCTACACAGAATATAGACATTTAGTAGTAGTAGTACTTTATTAATCACAGTTTCTTTTTACTCATTTTTCAATCAAGTGGGTGTCATTCATTACCAAACATACATAGAATATAGATGTAGACCTACCTTAGTTTTTACAAATAAATCAGTTTTGATACATTAATGTTTAGTTGAGTAAGTTAACATATGTAACAGTCTTGTAGGTGGAGAGTTTTCTATGCATCAATGCAACCAAGCTTCTTTAAACTTTTAACGACTTATTTTAACACCAGAATTAGCACTAAAATGACTAAATATATGAAAGTGCACCTCTGTCCTCATTGGAGCAGCAACTTTCACACTCCTGGATGCAACTTCAATCTTTCAAATGATTTCTTCAACACAAATCCTTGCTTCAGTTCAGGGACTTTACTGAAGTATTTACAATGTACATAAGCACAAATCCAAATGTCTTTTTGGACACTATATAACATCAAACCCCCATTTTATTTCTCACAGACCTTCCTTGTATTAAAGCTATAGAAAACAGACCGACTGATGCAGACTAATCAGGCTATGAACCACCTGAAAGTAAATTTCCTTTCAACCGTTCGTTTAAAAAAGAAGGAAGACAGGTAGAATATGTTGTTTCCAACATGGCCCGGCCTGAACTGTTTGACCTCGTGAGTGTGGGAGGAGCAAGGACCAAAACAGGACCCTCCTCCGACCGGGAGACGGTTTAGCAGCGATCAAGTGTCTTGATATAATCTAATCAAACAGCACATCCCTGTGTTTGTCACGCCACACTATTTATTTGCGATAAGGGTCCAAATTCTCGGAGTGCTTTTGAGAACATTTTGTGTGTGTGGGTTCGAACAATATGGGCTTTTGAATCCCACGATAACCGATATTCTGTGCCGATATTCAACATCTTTAAATTCAAAAAATTGCCAAAGTATTCAGTGTTTCCCCCAGAATTTGAATCTCGTCAGGCTGGAAAAGAACTTTAGACCATCATGACGAAGAATTCATTTATAAAAAGACTTTATTAAACAACTAAATGAATAAATAGCATGAAAATAGAGTTTGCTTGCAGGTTTTACAGGCTGTTTTCATGCAGCTGTGATCAGGGAGGAACCTCCATCATATCGTGGACACCACCGACTGGCCGGCATCCGATATTTAACAAAAGGCCGATATTTTCCCGATATATTGGCAAACCAGTGCGCTGTATCAGTCTAACCCTCGCGTGCGCTCGTGTGTGTGATCGGCGTTTAAACTTCGACGCCCTCCTTGATCGTCTGTTCAATAGGGCCGATCGATCGCACCGCGTCGCCCGTTGTGAACTGTTGACCTTTCTCCCTCTCTCTCTCTTTCTCTCTCTCTCTCTTTCTCTCGTCTGCTCCGGCGAAGGTGTGTGAATGCGGGCAGACTGGTAACCAAGTTTCAAATACCTGCTGACATTTTGCACACACTTGTCCAGGAAGTGAACTGGAACTGTGCTGGACCATTTTTGCATGAGTGGTTGTGATTTGCATCTGTGTGAGAAAGAGAGAGAGAGAGAGACAGAAAGAGAGAGAGAGAGAGAGAGAGACAGATCCAAAGGAGCAGGAGATGCACTGATAGCCGCCTGCATGCTGGGGCTGTTTTCTTGTCTTCCATTTCCATGGAGGGCAAAAACACACACACACACACACACACTTGTCTTTCATTGGCTGTCGACTGTCGCCAGACCTTGGCATCCCGGTGTGTTCATAGGCCGGTATGAGGAGTGAGAGGTGATACAGCGGAGGATTATATTTACCTGGGAGGTTAATCTGGGGTCAACTGTACACCGACATGGGTGTAGTCCGGGCTACCAGCTCCGGTTTCTCTGCTTTGTCAGACAAGGCCTTGGTTTTTTTTTCTTTCTTTCCTCGTCTCTCGCGTCTTGTTTTGTTTAATATGCCCATGAAGTCTGGGCACGACAATCAAATCGGTAATTGCTGTGGGTGGTGAAAGTGGTCGTGCAGCTTTTATTTTCCCCTCTAAGACTCGTTTTCGTCCGGTGACAAAAGACATTTTCTGGGGGCTTTTTTTTTTTTTTTTTTGCGATTTTGAAATGTAGACTGCAAAGATTAGCGCGTCCCTTACACGCAGCGTACAGGTGCGTGCCGCTACACGATCTTAAAACGAATAAAGCCACCAAAACAACCTCTTGAATCCAGCTCATCCAAACTCACAGAAGGTGAAAATACCATTGGTTCCTATGAGGGGATTTCACAGTTGAGTCCAGGCAGCCAATATAGCCAAGCTGGCGGAGTGAAAGCAGCTTAGTCACCCCTATGACACAAGGCACTGAGAGCATTCATGAAATTCCTGGTGGGTTTGCATAGGTTTAGCCCGGCCCAGCGCACAGCCAGGCCGACACACCGGCTCCCTCCGAGGTCTGAGACTCTCAATATGACTCCTAACTCCCTTCATTTCTTTTGTTTTGGTGAGGTTTGACGAAGGCGACTTAAAGAACTACACTGACTTTTTTAGGAGTTTGGCCCCTCACCCAATCTTACCCGATACGTGATGAGAGGATTGGCACCAAAATCATCTCTGTGTCTCCGGTAGATAGTTCAGTCCGGGCCGCATGCTAACGCTTTAGCTTACAGCATGTTAAGTAATCGTAGGCGACTAGCATTGTTCTAGAAGTGAGAAAATGCGAACTTTTACCAGCTCTAAGTCTGGATGATTGGTTAATTTTAATGATATGTGTCTAAACTTGCTGAAAATATAATAAAATTAGACAAAAAAAGAATGCACTTTCACTACTTGGGCTAGCTAGTGAGAGGTTTTGCAGCAAGAACCAAAGCAGCATCTTGCTCCGTCTCTGTTGCCTTGCTGCAAGCGAGGAGGCTACATAACGATTGTTGGATCAATTTGGGTTTAATCACTTTTATATTAGGTAGGTTGTCACATTTTCACTTGGGTTTTGACAGTTTGCTAAGCACTTGTGCAACAGACCCTGGCACACAGCTACAGCACAACAAATCTGTACAGCTCTCAATCAACTGTAACAGACTTTATGGCCTTAATGCCCAGACTTGTGTTGTCACCATAGCAATAAACCCTTAAAATTCCATAATCGTTACTTTACGTTGTACCAAATTACTGTGGCAAACAGTGAAATGGCATTTCTTTCCATTTTTTTTGCGCTTTTTGATTTGTAATGAAATTCGGTAAGGATAAAGATTGAGATTTTGTTTTCAGAAGTTTTTAATCTACGGGCCATATAGAAAACAATACCAACTTCGGATTACTGAAAGGTCTTTCTTCATACTGTGGATAATGCTAGTCGCCTATATGATTACTTAACATACTGTATGCTAAAACGTTAGCATGCGCACGGGACAGAGCTATGTATCGGACACATAGATTTGATTTTGGTGCCAATGCTCTTGTCACATATTGGCTAAGGTGACCGATGGGCTGAACTACCAAAAGTCTAAGTAGTCCTTTAATAGTATGACAGTATTGCCAGTACCTATCCTATCACTAACAGATCTGGCAGTAATCAAGGCACAAAGCCTTTTCTCAGACCCAGAGGAAACAGTTCTAAGGTCAATTCAGCGGTCGAATACTTCCTTCCTTCTTTCTTTCCTCCTTTGAAGCAGCTGATCGCAAATCAGACATTAGGCCAGACTGGTGAAAGCAGCACAGTGGGGACTTTTCTGAACAGAACAACTCCCACTCATATCTAACGGGAGGCGACCGTGTTCCTGCGTTTTCTGTGTTCCTCATTACACCCTCGCTTCCCTTAAACGATCATGTAGATGAGGAGGGGAGGGACGGGGGGGAAAAGGTATTTGAAAAGGGCCTGTGTTATCTCATGTGGAAAGGATGCGGCGGACCCTCATCCCAAGTCACAACTTGTCTCTCCCTGCGGCCCTGGGAACGCTTTAAAACGGAGACTTGTTGGCCTTCAGGCACCAGCGCTTTCCAACTGTGGATCCTGTCTCCACGTCTCACTGGTTCTCTGTCTGAATTGTTTTCCACATTTCACTATTCAGTAAGTGAAGCATTCGTACTTCATTGACAAATTACTCTCCCCTACCAAGCCAGAGAGCAGTGACAGCGCGAGTCGTGAAACTGAGAAAAATGACGCCAGCGTTTATCTCCTGCCACGACAAAAGGATTGCCGGTACAGAAGTGGAGTGAGTGTCATTTAAGAGCATATGGGGTGTGATTATTGATATGAAATCTAACCCCTACTCGTGACCTTTGACCTTTAAAAAACATGCAAAAAATAATCATGGCTGTCTGCACTGCTAATAGCCGCTAATAACGCTATCTCTTGAGTATTTGAAAAGTTAATTTGCCAATACGATATTGGTTGTTACTTTCTGGATAAGCTGCAGATTTAGAAATGGTCATAATTTTCACCTGAAGTTGATTATAAACCAAACTTCACTCTAACCTTAACTTAAATCTCCCTTATGCCTTACTCTGACCTTAAACCAAAGCAAAAATCATAGTATCATAGTGAAAATATAGCGATTTTTTGTCTTTGCGGTTTGGCCAGAAAGTGAAAACAGATATCCAATACACAGGTGGTGCAAACGTATTGATTGATTTTTTTTTTAAAGAAGCTATTGTGGTGTGATGCTCTTGGAAAGTATTTCTTATTCACTGACATGCAAAATGAAAAGAAACTTAACACTGCTCTGTTATTTTTCCAGGTAACTTGATTCCTACTATCAATTGAGAATAATTTTATCTCTCCATGTTGTTTTTAATGGTCCTGACATATTAGTCTATAATGTTTTGGGGACTGGACTTGTGGGTATCAGTGCACCAATCACCAAACCTATAAAACATGCAAACCCCCCAGAGGGAAGCAGTATCAGTCCAATCAATGCCATCATTAGATGTGATCAGGCCGCCACACAAACACCACACAGCTGTTGCACAGAGGAAGAACCAGATAACCTGGATAATAGCAAGTGCTGGAGGCTTGATTCATTTCCAACATGTTAACAAGGCCGTTTCACAGCTCCGGCACGCTGCACAGTATGTTAATACCACTAATAAGCCTATCTCTGCGAGTCATCTCAGATGGCAAAGATTTCAGCATAATGTAATGCTTTACATTAAAGCTGCTGGCCACATTTTAAATGAAGCATAACTATTTATGATTTTACAAAGCCGACATAATTGCTTAAAGGGTAACTGAGGAGAGTCTTTGGTCTCGTACTTTGTTTGCTGTATTATGAAAGAAGAGATTTAACTGTTTGCATGTCAAAAAAGCTACTGTGTAGGCCATCAGCGAGATGGGAGGAACTCGTGCTCGGCTGTTAAGCAATTTTGCAGCTTTTATTCAAGCTGTCAAGTCAAACAATCAGGAGATAATACGGCCTTGGTTTGTAAATTACGAACGTGTCAAGAGATGCACTAAAGGCAACGACAGATGCCACTTATCTCCAGCAGCCTCTGCTGTGTGACTGTATCATCGGAGGGGAAATATAACATTTTGATGTTTACATAAGAGAAGTATTAGTATCAGTCAGAAATGTAATTCCTTTCACCCATCCCTCTCGCAGGGGATTGACTCCCCAAAAAACATACAATGATTTTTTTTTTTAAAGCTAACAAAACAAACAAAAAAAAAAAAGGAGCAGAAAAGCATCCTCGCTGATCTTCTGTCCATTTCCAACATCGCTTCTTGTATATTTTTTGGTGGAAATCCTCTTAGAATGCAAAGTAAATAGATTACGATACAGTGAGGGATTAGGGCTCGCGCGGCGCTGTCAGATTAGTCGGTGAGCGCAGCGCGTCGACAGCTCTGACACGGCTATGGCTGCTGTTCAGGAAAGGGGCTCCGCGCGATGCTTTAAAGTCGCTGGTTGGCTCCTGTTCATGAATAAAACTGTGGCCCGTAATCTCGGCCAACACACACACACAAACATGCGCACACACACACACGCGCGCGCATATATACAGTATACACACACACAGAGTAAGCCTGGAACATTCAATATCACTGGTGATGAAAATATAGTATAAGTCTTTATTTTTGCAGTGTGATTAATGGCAAGGTTTAAAATATTTTCTGTCATTTTGTGAAGGCAAGACTCTGTGTAACTGTTTTCTTCTGAGGTCCACTTGGTTTACACTTTACTAAGACGGCAAATGACTTTTGACTTTCATATACATATTATGACGCGTCCTAAAATAAAGGCTTTCGGTTTAGCAAACACTGGTTTCAGCTTTCAGTCTGAAATTTACAACTCGCTATCAAAGCTTACAGTGCAAAACTAAACACAAGATATTCATTTATTCTACTTTGATCAAACATCTGTGTAATCATCTGCAGTTCTGTACAATGTTAGAAAAATGAGTCCCCCACCCAGGCAACATTAGAGGTAATGAATTACATTGGGTATAAAAATGTAGATAAAAATAACGTGTCCAGCTGGAGAAGTTTTGTTTTTACACCAGTCCTAAATGAACCACATGGAGCGTCCCAGGGTCTTCCTGTTCCTGAGAGAGAATGAACAGAAATGTCACATCCCATAAACCTAAACAATACATACAGTATATACATATAAAAAGTAAATTGGTTTTGAAGCAGGACTACTTATACATCCTATAGTTTGAAGCTGCTGGAGTTAAAGCCTTCTGTGATCTGGATGTGCACCTCAAAGTGCCTTCAGTACTTTCTATATTGTCCAGTTGATAATACTCTATATCTGAATCTATGCTACACTACACTATACTGGACTATACTATTCATATACACTATTCCTAACCTTTTTTTTTTTATCCAGGGAAGGCTTATTGATAGGACAGAAGCAGCATCTACTTTCTTCTGTGTTGTAAGTTACATGGAGACTAGTGTTAAGAATTCATATCAACAAAAATTATACCATTAAATACTACTAAAATAATCACCCTCCACATCAGTATACATATTACTTTTGTCAAGAGAGGAGATAGTAATTTTTTCAGTGAAACTACTTTCACAGTTATTGTTTTTTGTCTTTGTAGGGCAGCACAGTATATACTATACTACATCACACTGTTATTCTATACTATAACTATATTAAACTATAACTATAGTGTAGTATAGTATAGTGTAATTATACTACTATAATTATACTCCTATACTATTGTACCATCTTTCCCACTGGCCTCCCAGCTGATCTACTGAGGGAGATTCAGCCAAACGATCAACTTACATTCACGACATTTCTGTCAACCGAACCGATTTCTGAAAAACAAAATGAAAGATGGAAGATGTTAGACGTTCCCATAAACCAGTCTTGACACTTTGAACAAGTACAACAACCAAACATTAGCCACGCATAATCACACACGGCAGCCCTACAGCACAAAGACACACACACACACACACACACACACACACAGCAGAATGCCTGAACAGGTTACATGCTCACTCAGTAGGTCAGACACGTTGCCTTCGCTGGGTAACGAATGTAAACCGTTGTCACTCATGGCGATCTCTCTCGCTCTGAGCCGTGCGTTAATAAGGTTATGATTGACATTAAAACCCCGGCGTGCCTTATACAGATATTTAAAACGGTGATGCAAATTCCTTCCAATAGCCTACAGTCCGGATTATCAAATGACAGAGCGATTTGGTACCGAGACAATTGCTAATCGCCTGAAAAATGGAATTATTAAAATGGAGAGAGCAGGAAAGGGGGGTAAAAAAGCGAAGAAGTCATGTTTTCCTAATGGGTATTTTTCCTAAATGACCAGTTAGTCGTCTCAGACATCTGAGACCAGCGGAGGAGAGCACTCAGGCTACATTTAGAGCATAAAACAGACTGAATGTCGCCAGAGAATTGTTGCGGGGCTTAAAACGCGGCCCTGAAACATGACATGCCGAACATTACAAGCTGTGATTTAATATAATGGGCTGGCTCTCTCCCTCAGCTGCCACTGATGAAAGGGTGAACGTGCATGTTGCAGGTGGTTTAAGAGTGGTTTTATTTAAAGTTACAAAGACACACCGTTTCCATGGCGTCTTGCTTCTGTAATTTGGCGTATTTCCGGTTGAAACAGGATGTTGGGGCGGGACGTTACGCGGGGAGTGACTGGTCAAAACTGGGCGGGTTGGCCCAGAACAAACATGGAAAGTGACTCAGTGTAATATATTGAGTATAATGTTGAGCTGTCACAAATACTGTACTGTACAAAATGAATAAATTCCAGTCACCAGCATGGTTTGGTTGCCATTCATGTCACTTTGAAAGTTGTAAAGTTGCAGGTTTTATATGAAGGGAAGGGCGGATCTGTGATGGTTTTATTGGTGGGAATTTTTAATGTTCGCCTACTGTTACGCCATGAAGTAACCTCTAAAAATACAGTTTCCCAAGAAGTAAAAGTAACAGGATGAATTTATCTTTATTGTTAAATAGACGTATGTTTTGATATGGAAAATTAGAATTAGGAGAATACATTTTTCATTTCATCGTGACTTTCTTTAACCAAAGATTATGCTCCAGCATTAGATGACTCTCTCACACACACCATCAGACACAAATAGGCACAGATGCACACACACAGACACACACACACACACACCTGTTTGTCTCCATGCCCTGATGGCATCTGCGCTCAGAGTGACACGTATGTTCTCCTGCTGCGGCCTCCTCTGATTGGTTCTCCCAGCGCCACTGAGGACCAAACAGAAGAGAACTGGGTTACATTTGGAAAACACTTGTTGTATTTTGTTTAAAGATCAAACATTACAATACAAATATGAATCACAGTGCAGAACAGGATTCACTACACAGTGATGCAGCTGCATATGGACCGGTGTGGAGAATTGAAGGAAAAATCCACTCTCTGATACTGATACTACTGTTAGATATCATCGATGAAGTGTTGTACTTTACTTTTCTGTTGTACCCACTTTCCCTCAGCCTGCCTCGCCTACTTAAGCTTAAGTTTGTGATTTCCTACGTTGCATTCTGGTCTATTGAGGCTACTGTTGGTGGAGAAATTGATATTTTTTATTTGTGTATATATATTGTGATATGTATAGTTCACTGTCTATTGTATGCCCTGCACTGCCCTCTTGCACTGAATAAAAGCGAATGTAAAGTTACTGTGTCCCTGAGTTGTTGTGTCACTAAGACAAAATTGTGGACATTTATTACATTTATTATTTATTACTTGGTGAATATTCTGAATCTGAGGCCTGTGGATTAAATAAAGTCAGTTTCCTGCCCTGATGCAGACTACTGGGCTGCTGACATTATGTGAACACAAAACCCTCGCTATCTATTCATGGCCATAACACGGCCATGAATGGATTGTCACATGATCTAGGATTAGATTCTTCTCTCCTCTGCTCTTCACCTAACAAACATTACAAGTATTTACTGTTTCCCCTAGAATTTTTTTCTTGGCCAGGTGATAAAGCCTCAGAAACACATTTGGACCATCATGGGACTCTTAGGGCCTTAGTGTTTACTAAGAGACGCTGATTATTACTGTGCAGAAAAAACTGAACAGGCACAGCTTCCTCCAGTTTAGCGCCTGATTTATTAAGACTACTTATGCAAATCAAGTCGCAATTTTCCAAATTAGAACACTTGAGGCGCAATATAAGTACTGAGTGTTTATATCTACCAGGTGAAACACAGCAAGCTGTTTTAACACTGTGGAGGGGAGAGAGCAGACTGCAGCCGAGTCAGAGGCCAGGAGATGAAGGGCTGCCTGAGGTTTTGTAAATACGGGTATGGATAGGGAGGTGATAAAAAAATATTAATATTAATAATAATAAATATAAATATATTTCAATATATCATTTCTTTTAACCTCATCTCTGACATTTGAAAGAGAGTAATTCTGTCTTATTTGCCATCCTCTCTGCTTGTGCCTTTGAACACAGCAGCCATGTCTTTCTCATGGTGAGAAGTTAGGACGCTCTTCCTCTGGGTGTTAAATACCGTGCGCGCTTATGCAGGTTTTGGTTTAGTAAATCGATGGGCGTCATCCATTTCAATAATCTCCTCCTCCATCTTTGCGCCCTACCATTGACATTTGACTCCACAAAATGCATGTTAAACGTGCTAAAAGCCTCGAGCCACGCTAAATGCTTGTGCACACAGGTTAGTACATCAGAATCGGAACTTTTTCACACGCAACTGCATTAACGCCCCTGCAAGTAAATAAGCCCCTAAAACTGTATTAAAAACAATGCTAATTAAATAGTTTTAGGTGTGTGAACAGCTCCTTCAGGCAGGGGGAGACTGCAGGTTTTACAGACTGACACTCCTGAAGCTGCTCAGTGAAATCATATCCTCACCTCCATCATATTGGCAGTGGACAAGCCGACATCAGATTTTTAAATATACGATATATCAGTCTAACCCTAGTGCTTATGTTTGGGGTGACAGTTTGGCGTAGTCGTTCAAAAACTCGTCTTCTAATCAGCAAATGCAGGTAAGATACCGAGCCTCTCCCTGCTCACTGACTCTGGATAAGAACGTCAACCGAGCGTCTAAAATGGAGATGTAAACCGTAAACGTTCTCGACTAGCCTCACCTTCACCGCGGCCTCCGCTCAGCAAAAAATAAAAATAGCATCCATTTTCCTCACGCCACTGACAGAGGAGTAAGAGAGGAGCGAGAGGGGGCCAGCAGTCATCAAAGGAACGTTGGGACGCTTCCCAGATTCCCCGTCTCGTTCGTTCTCTCTCACTTCTCCGCGCGCGGAGTCGGATTTGGGAGCGCGGCATCGGCGAGGAGCCCCCGAACCGCCATTGTGCTCGTCTCCCTCTCCTTTCTCTCCTCTTTTCTCGGCGAGCCAAACGGGAGAACGCCCGCGCTATAATGCCTCCCCTACTCCATCTCGGCTAAGCTGTCATTGGCTTCACATGAGAAACAATGAAACTTCATCGGAGACCAGATTACGAGGGGGGCTTCAATATGAAAAAAAATGTTGAAAAGGAAGGGGGAAATTGTGCAAAAAAAAAAAAAAAGGCAGAGGCTTTTGTCTCTTTCTCTCCGTGGCTATTATCTTTGGGGAGGTATGGGGATCTGCTTTCTTAGCCACTGTCAGCGGTGCAGGGGGAAGACCTGGGGTAGTACGACGGGGCTTTTGGCTGCCAAATCGCCCTAACCCTCTTTACCACTCTTTTTTTCTCTCCTCTCTTTCCTTTTACTGTTTTTAAAAAGAGCTTAGGACAGACCATCTCTCTCTCTGTCTCTCTGTCTCTCTCTCTCTGGGCCCGGCTTGTTTAAATTGGCCGATAGGAAGGGATTTGGGATGGATGGAGGGGGCTTAGAGAAAAGCAGAGTGGAGAAAGAGAGAGAGAAGAGGGGGGGAGGTGGGGGTGGGGGGGGGGCAGAGTCATCAGTGTTACAGTCAAACAGCCATGAAAAGCCTATGAGGATGAAAAGAACAAGAGCGCCTTTTTATCTAATACACACAAATCCCATATAAATACTCCAATATGTTAGTTGGGGTATGACAAGGAATTGCCCCCCTTCTTCCCCTCCGACAATAATAGAGACATGGATGGCTATATTTGTATGTATCTGTTTGTGTGTGTGTGTGTGTGTGAGAGGGAGAGAGAGATGCTTTCAGTGTGTCTTTAGTCACACTGTTTCAAGATGTCATTCATGTGGACGAGTGTATTAAACAATCGCTCCTAAACAGCGAGTTTTGCCGGCGCTCCAGAGACTCGGACGTGGTAAAAACGGACACTGGTGGCTTTTTAAAAGTGGCTAAACAGTTTTGGGGTTCAGCGACGGTCTGGAAGCGTTAAGAACCGGAACCGATGTGGCTTTGACATTTGAAATGTCACTGGGAGAGAATGTTTTTTTTTTTTTTTTCTAGCTGGGTCATTTGGCCATGGACGTTCTCTCATACAATTCATATTCAGACAATGACGAGTAGCTGTAGGACAGGAGATATACGACTAAAGAACAATAGTGAATCCTCCACGCTCAATATGAAAACATGAACCGGGACACACTGATCCGTAACATGAGTATACATACATACACACACACACACACACAAACGCGCACACACACACACTTCGAGATAACATGAAAAGGGACGCAGACAGTGTAATATGAGCACAGACGCACGCACAGTATATACACACAGCCATATACACACACACATAGTATCTGTATACCCATGCGCACACACACACACACACACACACACACACACACACACACATATAGGTGTAACTCACTGTGAAGTGGGAGTGTCTGGACAGGAAGGTCCTGTTGCACCCTGGTTCCTCGCTGTCTGTCTGTCCCCGAGGCTGGAACCACACACACCGTTTTTCGCTCTCGGAGGCTCTTCTAGGAAGGACACACACACACGTACACACACACACACACACACACACACACACACACGTACACGCACACGCACAGGGTTACGGGGCAACATGCCGCTTCCATGTCAAAAAGAGAGGCACTCAATTACTCATTTACCTGAGAGATGAAAAAAAGGAAAGAGAGAGAGAGAGAGAGAGAGAGAGAGAGAGAGAGAGAGAGAGAGAGATGTAGACAACAAGAGAGAGAGGAAGGGGAGGGAGAGAGAAATAAACATAAAAAAAAAGAGAGGAGAGAGACAGAGACAGTACTTATAGGTGAGGGAAAGGCAGCATATTGCCTTCCAATATTTTTAAAAATGGCCATAACACACACACACACACACACACACACACACACACACACACACACAAAATGGTTACGACAATGTGTGATCAGCCCTCAGTGTCTTCTGACTTTTTTTGGAACCGTATTATGTTAATATAGATATTGTTGAATATGTGGTATTGTACAGTACGTCTTCAAGCCTAATAATCAATCATCTCAATATGGTTTGTATGCATAAACTGCTGTGTGTGTGTGTGTGTGTGTGTGTGTGTAGGTTTTTGGAAATCTACATTTTGTAAACTGCTTCGGCGATATTGTTTCTGATCAACAGTCAGTGCCAATAAAGTTATTGAATTGAGACAGAAGTCGAAGAGCAACAGCGGCTGTGGGAACAGAGCAAACCGACAGAGCTGAGAGGGGCAGAGAAACAAACGCCACCCTCCTTCACAACACACTGCAGCTAACAGGCTTTTACCCCGATCAGGACGACCGAGAACACAGAGAGAGAGAGAGAGAGAGCGAGAGAGAGAGAGAGGAGGAGGAGAAGGAGGAGGAGAAGTGGATCTTAAGATAAAGCTCTTCTCTCTTCTTCCATTGAAAGGCCCTGCAGTCATATCAGCCATTGTGAGGGGGAGACAGGCGAACAGGCAACCAAGTTGGCTTCTCCTCTTGGCTAAACGCTGCTGAAAAGAAAAGAGATAGAGAGGGAGAGAAAGAGGAAGAGAAAGAGGCCTTCCCTCGCACTCGTTCGCTAGTCCCCCTCTCACAATGCCGTATCTATCCAAATCAACACACTTGTCAGCCAGACGGCTATAAGCGATTTCCAACGCCGTTACAAAAGGGACCGTTGCAAAGCCGAAATGTGCGTGTGCGCTCTTGTGCGCCCGTGTGTATGTGTGTGTGCGTTGTGCATTTATGTGTATGTGTGTTTTTGTGTGTGTGAGTACGAGCCAAGGCAGAATCTCTGTTCATCAGGGTTTTCAAAGGAGCCACATAAATATGAGCAGATGTGCATAGAAATATCGTGTCTCTGTGCCCAATCTGATTCCAAGACCGACTGATGCTGGTACGCTGCACAGATCCATCTTAACGAACCATTCAATCT
Source organism: Centroberyx gerrardi (assembly GCF_048128805.1). Taxonomy (NCBI): domain Eukaryota; kingdom Metazoa; phylum Chordata; class Actinopteri; order Beryciformes; family Berycidae; genus Centroberyx; species Centroberyx gerrardi. The sequence continues at coordinate 25,183,410 of NC_136011.1, forward strand.
AGTATTGAGTCTTAAAATCATATTTTTCTTAAAAACAAGTGAAAATAATCTGCCAATAGCATGACATAATTTCACTTGTTTCCAATGCAAATCAATTTGTATCTAGGATTTTCTAGAATTAACTGACATAGTCTGAGGGTGGCGGGAGCCTGGATCAGTGGTTTTCCATCCTGGTCCTCGATACCCAGAGTGCTGCTGGTTTTATATTCGACCAGCTAATTAATTGCAGTTAATTACATTCACCTTGCATCCCAGGTGTCTCTGATTAGATGGCTAGAATGAAAACCAGCAGGCTCTGAGTCCTGAGGACCAGCAGAGCGGTGCTGGAAAAGAGCACAGTTCTCTAGTAAAGGTTATAAGAAAAACATCTTGGTACTAGTGGAGCAATCTGCCTGATTTCTAAGCTAGTGTCTTAAGCTGCATTGAAGACAAGTTGAATATTTTCGCAGATTTCTTCACTTATTCTATGAAAAATAAGATTTGAAGACTGAATATAAAACTAAATCGCTTGTCAAGATGGAAGATTGTTGCAGTGTATTTGTTTTAAACTAGCTTTACTTGGTGGCAGAAGTCAATATATGAAGCATTTAATTCCAAAATGTGAAAAATCCACACCTACTCTTACAAAATGACTGCTGGTATGAAAGTAAAGTACATTATGAATTACTGATATGAGTCAGTTATGAGTCTAGCGCTCTTTAGACCTTTGCTTACAAAACAGTAATGCTTCCAAGGACAGAACTGACTGTATTTTTTAAATGTTGCCTGATGAATTTCAGCTTTTTTTCAAGTTATATTTCACACATGTATATGCATTATATATGTAATATGTGGTGGTAGAAGTAGTACATTATTGATCCTGCAGTGGGAAATTCTTCAACACTTTACCATGGCCTCATTCAAGTGTATTAACTTATTTTATGCAATGTCACTTTCTGCCTTTCAGCCAAACAATCCAGTTGTCAAAGACACGTTCTGTGGTGATAATTCCCATAAAGCACTGCTGGCCGTCCTCTTGTGGTAACCAGAGAGCTAGTTAGTGATCCTTCTCGTTTTTTCTCCTGTTTAATTATGTTTATTATGTTCTTATGTATGTATATTACTTCGAAGAAAAGTTCTCAGTCGGTACACAAGCGTTACATAACTCCCTCGAGGACATTCTTCATGTGATTGTGGGAACTGGACCGCTGCCGACGGTACAAGATGTGTTACCTATTGCATCACCATCATATCCACAATCACAGTAAAAAAAGCCCTCTTTGCTATAGAAAAGTATATCAAGTCACAATATTACTGTATTAGTACAACCAGTTGCCTACTACTCAAAATTTTAACACATTTTTATTACATTTCATTACATACTTACACAGGATTATTGTCTACTTACAATACTTTCCCATTGGTGTATATGCAGGTTAATACACTGGAATAAAGCTACTGTAAAGTTTTAGCGAAATGTGGGATCAATAAGGACGACTGAACTATTGGGTGAAGACAAACACATTGTACACACTGGTAAAAAATTATTTTCACAACTAATTTCACGGTGTAAAATGTGTGTTTAAGTTTGTGTATATTTGTGTGTGCTGAGCGTAGGCATATTTGCCCGTGTCTGACGGATGTGTGTGTGACAACGTATGTTTGATTGGTTACGGTTTCGTTTGACATTTGTACAGGAAAATGCCAGGGTGGGCTGGGCCTGAGAATAAGGGACCAGGGAACACCTTGGTTTACATTAGCAGAGCAGGACGTCTCTCTGTTTTAATACATTTGCTTCACATAGAAAGTATGAGTGAGGGGTTACTGCAGAATTCAATATGGCCTGCACCCCATGTCACACACACACACACACACACACACACATACTGTACACACACTTGCACACCCACCTGTACACATATGACACATACACACACGTTTCTGGCGCCATACTTCATTTGAATGTCTCTTCAGCTGTAGTGTGTGACTATGATTTTCATGAGTACATACTGTTCTTGTGTGTGTGTGTGTGTGTGTGTGTGTGTGTGTGTGTGTGTGTGTTCAGATAGCAAATTTGTTAGTCTGAGCTAACAAAGGTTACTGTAGCTGCACCGTGGCAACTTCCGTGGCAATGTGAGCTGAAAACAATAGTTGTGTCAGAGAGCTGAATTCACACTATTTTTGGTCTTCTGGCTGCATAATCTATTGAATAAATCCTATATCCTATACCAATACTGCATCAATGAAACAATATTTGTTTTTTTTGTTTGTTTCTTTTGTTTTGGGGTGAGATATTTTTATAATCCTCCAGGATTTTTCTTTAATAATGAGATTTTATTGTTTCTGTCCTTCGATATGAACAAAAATACAAAAATACCAATATCAAAACACCAAAAAGGAATGTATTTGACAAGATAAACACTGGACACAATTACCACAGTCATGTACATAATGAGTAATTCACTCAAATACAGTAGGGGTAGAGGTACAGTAGGTTATTCAAGATCTCCCAGGTTCTGGATCTATACTGCGAAAGAGTTAAGCGCCAGGACTTTTTCTTTTATCTCACAAATTTGTCACGTTTTATCTTCTGTGTTTTATACTATATATTATTGTGATTTTTGTGCTTTTATCGCTTCATTTGTATGTTTTATCACTGTGCAAGTAAACTCCAGTTCTGCCATTTTATAAGCACATGCTGCTAAAGATACATGTATGCCAGCTAGAATTCTGAAAAAGGAGCAAATGTGATTCAAAGTAGCTCTGGGAATTTATAATCATTATTTTCACACATCAAGCCACTAAATCACTTTCCTGTGCTTTAAATGTTTTCAAAATGTTCGTACGTTTGCATTATGTTCGCAGAAGTTGACGTGTTTGTACGCATGTGTGTGTCCTTGGGAGGCAGAGCCGTGCCTGGCGGTGCGGGACGACCGTGCCAGGGGCTCTGTGTGTGTGTGTGTGTGTGTGTGTGTGTGTGTGTGTGTGTAAAGCGAGACACCTGTTCACTGGAGCCCTCTGCTAGCAGCGAGCAACTCATTATTTATGACCTGGCCTTTTTGCTCTGTTAATATGCTCTGTCTGCTCGTCTGAACGCTGACACACAAGTGCACACACACACACACACACACACACACACACACACACACACACACACACACACGTAGAAGCACACACGCACACATACAGACAGTCATCGATTCGAGCATCAGCACTGCTGGCTGTGACACTGCGTTAATATTCTCTTTTAGTGTGTGTGTGTGTTTCCAAACACACTCTCAATCAGTCCATCTACCCTTTAATATGCTGAGAGAGAGAGAGAGAGAGAGAGAGAGAGAGAGAGAGAGAGAGAGAGAGAAAGAGAAGTGTTTTACAGAATGAAGTGTACAAGCTCTTCTCCTACACCCATATAATATACTGTATATACACACACACACACACACACACACACACACACACACACATTGATCAAGTCAGTGGGGCGAGCCAGACAGGCTTGACTGGAAGGACAGTCGCCCCCGAAAGGAGAGGGGGGTGTGTGTGTGTGTGTGTGTGTGTGTGTGTGTGTGGGTGGGGGTGGGGGTGGGGGTGGGGGGGGGCATGTTTGTGCCATCACGTCAGAAGACACACAATCACATTTAATTGGCACATCTGAACCATTAACAAGTACTTCTTTCCCTCTTTCTCCTTCATTCGTTCATGCATGCTTTCTTCCTTTCTTCTCCTCTCTCTCTATACATATACATACATATTTCTTCTTTATTCCTTCCTTTCTCCCTCCCTCAAATTTTTGTCTTTTTTTCTTTATTCCATCTTTTCTTTCTTACTTCCTTCCCTCCATCCATCCCCGTCTTTCTTTCTTTTTTCTTTCTTCTTCCTTTCCTCCTTCCTTTATTTATTTTTTCTTTCTTTCATCTTTTATGTATTCCATCGTTTTTTCTTTAATTATTCCATCCTTTATTTATTTCTTCCTTCCATCCTTCCTTTCCTTCCATCATTTCTTACTTCCCTTCTTTCTTTCTTTATTACTACCTTCCCTTCTGCCTTCCCTCCCTCCCGTCTTCCTCTCTTTCTTCCTTCCTTTCTCTCTACCTTCCTTCCCTCCCTTCTTCCTTTCTTTCTTCCTTCCTTCCTTCATTCTTTCGCTTTCCCTCTCTTCTTGCTTTCTTTCCTCCCTCCCTCCCTTTCTTTTGTCCTTTCCTCCCTCCTTCTCTCCAGCGCTGTTGTCCAAGGATAGGATGTGCTGCAGGTGAAGGAGGTAAATCATCGAGGACATAATTAAGAGGCTTATGAGGAGGACGGGCATGAATGTGTCTGTGCGCGCGTTATGCATCACATTAGGAAACAAAAAAAAAAAGAAAGAAAAAGAAAAGGAACGGCATGCAAACACGCCTCACAGTTACACAAACGCTCATTTTCATTCACACACAAACACACAGACACAGCCTCAGGTTTTGACCTTATACTGTGGAGTTAAATACCTCTCTGGCCTCATTTGGTTGTCTGTGAGTATGTGCGCGTACACACACACACACACACACACACACACACACACGCACACGCACATGCACACACACACGCGCGCATAGCCTTGTGGTGTGTTTTAAGCACCAATGAAGGACTCATCAGACATGTTCATCTAGTTTCCTCACAGATTTGAATGTTTTTTTGCTCACCCGTTGGCCCTTGAAACCTCTGCGAGGAATTGTGTGTGTGTGTGTGTGTGTGTGTGTGCGCGTGTGTGTGTGTGTGTGTAATCAGGAGCTCGGCCTGATCCCCTCTGGTATGTGCTTTCGGGAGTGTGTGTCAAAGGGCAGCAGCACAGCCTGAAGTTGAGCAACGACAAAAAAACTGGGCCTTCACTGCTTTTCCTCCCGTTCACAAAAAAAGAAAAAAAAAAACTGCCTTCAATGAATTTCTTTAGTTTGCAATTGAAGATTTTGTTTCAAAAGCACGTTATATCCAGTTTGGGGGAAACAAAATACTTGAAGTTCATTATTCAATTTTTCCAAAATATAGAGGAACCATTATCATGTTGTCAGCCAAAAGCTTAAGTTACCACTATCAAAAAAGCTGGATAAATGTAATTTTATATTATCAACTATTATGTAAGGGTGGGTGACACTTTTTTTTTCCAAATGGCAGATTACTCTTTTACACTTTCCATTTACTTTTACAGACATTTGATCAAAATTTGTGTCAGTATCTCATTATTAATCATTATCAGTATAGACGGTGTTGTCTTTAAAAGAGAAGTACAAGAAATCCCCTAACAGGTGAGATGAGGTTCACTTCCTACACCAGTCCACAGGATCCACACTATGCCTGTGCTGGTTTTGGATGTCAGAATAGAGAGTGGGAAAGTCACTGGGGTTATCAAGCGGCCACCTCCCATCGCAGATGTGAGAAAAAATAATGAGTCACATTCGGCGTCTTTTTGGTTAGACATTATGATTATTTTCTTACCGGTGTCTGCGATGGCCTGGGCCTCGATTTCATTAGCTTTCCTCTTGGCCACGTCTGCTAGCACCACCTCGCCCTTATCGCTGGCAACATAATGGAGGTCCTTTGAAGGTAATGCAAGAAAGAAAGAAACGTGAACGTTAATCTAAAATGAATCTAGGCTCCGATGACAATAGTTTTTTTTTTTTTTTTTTTGGAGGGGTGGGGCGGGGGGGTTGACGGGAGAAGGGAGAAACAGATAAAAAATGAGCCGTTTGAAGCCCGACATCAGAAAGCCCACCGGTTGGATGAAATGCCGGTTCCTCAAAAAACTTTGAAATCAGCCTGCTTGGCCCCCTCACCCCCCCTCTCCGGTTTTGAACTGGGAGGATGTTATCTGTCGCATTTCAAAAGTGGGAGAGGAGGCGAGGGACGGTTCACCTTTCAGAGAGGCTGGTATTCTCTCTGTACGGAGAAACACATCCAGCCGAGCATATTACTATATCAGCCTGTGACAATATTGGACACAGTGTGTACTCTCTGTATCTCTCTGTTTGAGTCTCGCACGGCCATAAAGACAGATAATGTTGCTAAACGATGTCTGAGGGTGGCTGCCTTAGAGCTCAAGCCTGGCACACTATTCATTAACAACCACACTGCATCAGTCCTGTTTTAAGGGACCGCTGAGGTCAAGCGGTCAATTCATCTTCTATTTAACCAGTTCAGATTTTTTTACTTGATTTGATTCATATGAAAAAAATTCAGTCATTCTGCCTGAAATCATTGAGGTTGTCTCATTAAATCCAATTCAAAACTTAATTGTCTAGTGAGAGACTTATTTCCATTGTGGTCCTCATAATGAACTGTAATTTGTAAAGCAAGGATTGAGCCTTCATTCTCAATTTCTTTTTAGATTGGAGGAAAAAAAACCCTCAGATGGCATTTGTTCCCCAGTTATTGAATTTCAGACATTCTACCTCCTAAATTGATTGAACTGAGAGTGAATCAACCCCAATCCTGGCATCCAAAGAGGGGCGAGTCAGGGGGCGCGGGGTTTCCTCGGCCTGACTGCAGGGCCTGAAGGCCCATCAAAGGGTACGGCGTGTTAAGGAAAGCCTTCCGCCTCAGCGACATCACAGGACCTCAGTGCCGTGACTCAGGGCCGGCCGTGGATAACCCCCAGCTGGCTAAAGCCAGCCCCCAGCCGAGCCTGCACCCGGCCCTAATACCCCCATATTGTAACCCGGCTTTTGTACCCCCAGAGGAAAAAAAGAGGGGGGTGCTGGTTTCCAAAAGAGGTGGGGAGCGGAGAGGGATTGAGGCAGGGAAAGAGAGGTTTCAGAGAGGGGGAGTAAAAAAGAATGAGAGAGAGAGAGGTCCTGAAATTGAAGAGTATGAATGGGAACAGATTGGGTAATTATAGTGTGGTGCCTGCCCTCTGTGGCGAGGAGTTAGGAGGAAATGTGAAAATGGCCGACAACAAAATGGCCTCAAAAGAACCTAAATCGGCTCCCAGGACTGAGGTGGCTAATTCAGCCTCTGTGAACGAGGACATGGCCCCTCAATTACATATGAGTGAGGCTTCCTAATTGATAACAAACAGAGCAGCAGAAGATTAAACAGGAGAGAGGAGGAGAGGAGGAATTACAGTGAAATGAGAGTGGCAGATAGAGAGGGTGAAAAGCAAAAGGCAGGTTTTGTGTGTGTGAGTGAGAGAGAGAGGGAGAGAGAGGTGTGTGAGAGAGTGAACAAGAAATGAAAGACAGAAAGAAGGCAATATTCAGAAGACAGGTTTTCATGTGTGTGTGTGTGAGTGTGAGTGAGAGAGAGAGGGGGAGAGAGAGAGAGAGAGAGAGAGAGAGAGATTGTATGGCAGGCAGAAAAGGACAATATGAACATTTGACGCCGGGGCGCTTTATTCCAGCTTAGCCCCTTATAATACTGTCTGAATCTGGAGAGAGAGAGAGAGAGAGACACAGAGAAAGAATAAACGAGTGAACAATCGAGAAATGAGAGAGAGAGAGAGACAAACAGAGAACTAGGGAGAGGGAGAGAGAGCGAGAGAGAGAGGAGTATCAGCCCGACTAAGAAGGGATAACAATAATACTGCATATAAAACCATCAGATATTACACCTCTTATTCCCCGACGCTCAAACGCGACACTAATCTTATTTATATAAGAGCTTTAGGGGTTGCAGCGCGCCAGCTAACCGCGCTGATAAAGAGGGGCGTTTTAGTAGTGGGTCTTTTCTGAGGGAGGGGAGGGCGGAAGGGGTTGAGAGGGGTGGAGGGTGGGGTGGGGGTGGAGGGTGTGGAGGGTGTGGACGCTAAGAGCCCGATGACAATATTGACTGATATTTGGGTTTCCTCCAAATGAACGAGGGATTAGGTTAACTGGCACGCAGCGATGCTTACGGCACATTAATAGACGGGCTCCTGTCTGTACGTTAGCAATCTGACATCTTGGCTGTATTAGACATGAGGGTTACTGTCAAACGGCGTGAATGTGAAGCACAGATGTGAACATACGGTGTGGATGTGCATTTACATTTTAGGGGTTAAGCGCTTACAGATGCTCTTATCCGGAGAAATTTACAGTGAGTGCAGGGATTGAATGGTTGGCCTTTTGGTTACAGGACGGTCTCTCTAACCACTAGGCCATATGAAACACGCACAAGAAATGGTGTTTTCTGAATGTGAGCGATCCTGGGAAAGTTGTGAAATGTTAAAGGAAGAATCCTCCCTTGGATACTCTTATACTGCTAGATATCATCAATCTGTGATGTTCGGTGGATTCCAGGAGATATGTGATGATTTGTGATGAAGATGATGATTTGTGATGAAGTGTAATTTACTTTTTTGGTGAACCCACTTTCCCCTCACCCCTACTTCATCTACTTTTACTTCAGTTAGTGATTTCCTACGTTTCCCAGAATGCCTTTCAACAACCCCCCAGAGAACGGGCGTGAACTTGTTGCATTCAGTATGTGTAGGTGGCGAGAGCAATAGTGATAGTGATGGCAAGAGAGTGAGAAAACAAAAGTGAGACTTGCACCCCTTGCTAAAAACACAACGTCTTGTGGCAGCATTGCTTTCTGCTCTATTGAGGCTGCTGATACGATGGATTTCTTCCTGTATGATTGTTGAACATCGGTGCAAAATGGTGAGTCTAGAAAGAAGCCCTCGCTCTTTGATTCTGGGACACCAAAACATAATATTTACCGCTAGCTGATTTTTTTCTATCAAACTCTTCTATTGTAGCTGCACTGGAAATCTCTTTGGCCAGTTATCAATGGGAATAAGAAAAGTACACATCCAAACAACAGGTAAATTGGTACATTGCCATTAGCAGTTAGGGTGGATTTTTCCTTTAACTTTGACAAAAATTATAGTCGACACAAATGTTGACAACGAATGAGAATATACACAAACACGCAGATGCATGCATGCACAAAAATATTTTTTCACTGATTAACACAGGCATAATCCCTGGACATGAGCACATTCGCTGAACATGCACACAGGCATGCAAACACACACACGCAAAGGCATGCACACACACACTCAAATACACACACGCACACACACACACACTCACCACACACTTTCACTCTTACACACCTGTAATCCAGGAGCCTTGTGTTTGACTAACACTTCTATCAGATAGGCGTTGAGGACTTAACATTTTAATAACGCTAATTACTCATCTGAGCGACAACAATGAGCTTAATGCCGAAGAAGTGCGATACCTCCTCCTCCAGCGCCGCCAAGCCCGGCGTCTCCGAGCCTTGACGTCAGATAGGGGGGGGAGATAGAGCCGAACCCGACAGACGCAGGTTGCCTTACTGCTAGCGTATCTAACAAGAAGCAGAACAAGGCCTCATTGGGGAACAAAAGACCCGGCATCAGATTCGGCTATCACACAATTTGATTTAATTAACCAACTACATCAAGAGCCAAAGACCCAGGAAGAGGAAGAAAAAGGGAGGTGGAGAAAAAAACCAACAACTTGTCGTCGGAGGTTGCTGACGAATGACCTAATTGGCTACATTATCAGCTCATTATCAAAGGCTAATTAGGGAGCTATAGAACGGTGCCCATTATGCAAAAAAAACACCCCCACAAAACGACTAAGTCACCCCCTACTACTACCTCTACATACATGCCCCCCCCCCCCCCCCCCCCATCCAGCCCCCCCCCCACCCACCCTCCACTCCTCCCCCTGCTTTCTCCACCCCCTCAATTTCACCCGACACTAAAGTGTTTCGTTTTAACAAAAGGCTTCTTTTTTGGAAAGGCTTGGAGGGCCTCTATTGTTAGTTGGGAAACAAAGGGGCAGGGGTGGGGGGTGGAGGTGTATGTGTGTGTGTGTATGTGTGTGTGAGTGAGTGTGTGTGTGTGTTGGAGGGGAGGGGGTATATCATGCTGAGCATTTCTAGAAGAAGAGGTGAGGGTGTGCATGTCATCTGTGTGTGTGTGTGTGTGTGTATTTTGTCATTGAGGTTTGTGGGCAAGTTGGACCATAAGAAGGGGGTTGTAGGGGGTTGTGGGGGGTAGGGGTGGGGGGTGGGGGGTCCCTCATTAACCCCTCCACCTCAACTCAATCAGCCAACCAGCAGGTTAAAGCAACAACACAACCTAATTAGAGCGAAGGAGAGACCAAGGGGTGAAATGTCAAAGTCCTCTTCTCTCTCTCCATTTCTTTCTTTCCCCTCGCTCTGTCTCTCTTTTTCTTTTTGTATGACATATTGTTGCTCTCTTTGTCGTCGAGGCAAAGAAGTGCCTGAAAGCGTTTGGTGGGACGAGCGTCCGTGACGTCACTCTCTTCCAGACCCGGGTCGAACAGCGTATGCAAATAATTCTTGTGTTTGTTTTAACCTGCTCGGTGCAGCAGATTGTGGAGTTTACCATATCAGTCGATACAATGAGTGGCAGGAAGTTTAGAAATATTTGAAAGAACGTCTTCTTGGGTGTTATGACTGTTAGACAACGGCTGCCAATGCATTTCTACTGTCTGAGAGGTTTGTGAGAAAGTAGTGTACACACATAAGAATAAAAAAACACAAGTGGAGAGTTAGCAAGCCAAAAAGACAGAAATGCTTTATGGGAATTATCACAGCGGCTGGAACGTGTTTTGGACCAGACCGCTTAGCTGATAGCAGCTTACTTGACACTACCTGAATTGTCCTGATGTGGTTAACCCCACCCATCTGGCGCTCCACGTTGGTTCAAAGCCAACGCCGAGAATTATTTGCAAATACTTTCTGACCTCGATCTGCTCTCCTCCTGTTTCTTTTTCCCCTCCTCGCTCCACTCTCAACGCCTCCTAAGTGACAGAGCAAGACCTTCTTTCTTTTCTCTCTCTCTCTCTCTCTCTCCCCGTCTCTCTTTTTCTTCATTTGTCGTTTTGCTTTTAAGCGACAGGGCCGGCCTTCTCCTCCCCCCTCCTCTCTGCCGCCCCCCCTCCGCTCTTTCAAGGTCCACGGCCTCGACTCCACCTTTTCAATTCGGCTTCTCAGCAGCACTACTTAGTGGGGAGGGAATTGGAACCAGTGCTATCAGTGTGATTGAGGGGAGTGCGTGTGTGTGTGCGTATGTGTGTGTGTGTGTGTGTGTGTGTGTGTGTGTATGTGTATTAATGGCTAGGGTGTTGGTGAAGCATGGAGCAAAGGGGGCCCCATGAAAAAGGGGGTCAAACACATAGAAGAGCATTTCAGCGTGGAGTGGAAGAAAGAGCGAGTTAGAGGGAAGATGAGAGGAGAGGAGAAGGCTGGGCTGAGGCCATGGAGGTTGTGAAAAGATAGGGGCCCATACTGAGATCACACCTGCTCTCTGACACACACACACACACACACACACACGCATACACTCGTATGGGTTACAAGCCATCTGCAAATGAAAGCAACATTGAGAGGAAGAAAGTGCATAAAAGTGAATGAACAAAGTTAGTAATTAAAATACAAACTATATTTTGACTGCTAACTTTGTCATTCATTTTTATACATTAGTAGTAGAGGAAATATGTATACTCATTTCAGAGAAAAACAAATGTTTCCGGACATTCATGACTGAATATTTAAAAAAACATTAGGTGACTCCTTTCTTCACAATATCATTGTTTTTTAAAGAAATGTGTTAAGATGGCATGCAACTTAAAAAGATCTATCACAAGAGCAATCACTTTGTCAGACAAGGTGTTTGATTTTGCCACAAAGGGCTTCAAATATAGTAATATTACCTACATATTATAATATATGGTATCCACGTTGTAATAAAGGCTTTTTACATTCAAAATCAGACCTCGGATCCCTGCTTGGCTGCCTACCATAAGGCGTTCTCAGTAAGCTGGACAGTCTTCGTGTTTTTTAGGCTTCAAATACAGTTTGTTGTCCACTCACCATGAACAAGTCTCTGTCCTCTATATCCACAGCGAGCAGGAAGGCCTTCTCAAAGCGCTGGTGTCTGCAGAGAGAACGGGTGAAGCTGGATGTCACAACACGTTGAAACACAGAAGGTGGATTCACACACACGGGCCCTGTGGGTACTCGCCGCGTAAAAATAACTTGCTAGCATTTCCAGCATTGCTAAGCCTGTTAGCATTACAAAGTCGACAGTTCTTACAATTTTACAGTCTTTTGATGGTGGAGACAGTTAAACACGTAACAAAGAGAACATCATGACAGGCTGACAAAAATACAAATCAATCGCCAATCTAAAAATACGTGGTTTGATGGATGGGAATCTACAAGCAGGGGGGGCAGCTTTCTCGCTTAGTTCTGCGTTCACACACGCACACACACACACAGCCACTATCCCAACCTCCCATCCACACACACACACACACACACACAAAACTGTCCATAATTGAACCGAGAGTAGCAAGCCCTCTTCCTATTATCCAGAATTAGAGCTGGGAGAGAGAGAGAGAGAGAGAGAGAGAGAGAGAGAGAGAGAGAGAGAGAGAGAGCAGTATCTCCCAGTGCAATACTCCTCAACTTTCCCCGTCTAGAGCCAACATGAAACAAACAAACACAGGCAGAGACAGGGGGGCCCTTCCTCCATTTGATGTCGATGGAGAGAAAAAGAATGCAGGTAGGTGATAAGAGAGGAGAGGAGGAGGGATGCCAAACAACGCTCCAGCTCTGCTACAGAGAGAGAGAGGGAGAGGGAGAAAAGAGAGAGAGAGAATGGAAGGTAATTGCAGGACGGGGAAGAGCGAGCGGCGGTGTGTGGGAACAACAGGGTACATTTCAGTCAAACAGGCATTTCAAAAGGCTCTCATGGTAGAAGGGAAAATGAAATAACAGTATAAACAGGTGCATGTGTAGCGCTTTCTGTTATGAATGACTCAAAGCAGCATCGGTGTGGTGTGCTGAAGTTTAAAATAATACTTATAGCAACAGTATTAATTTGACTGCCTCTTCAGTAGATGAAAAATGTCTCAAAAAGGTGTTGGACAATATGTCTTATTCTGATTCTGCACCTATGTTGATATATTGTATAAAAATGTTCTAGTTATACCTTGAAAAGATCTTAAATGCAATAAAATCAGAATTTGCAAATTTGTATATGTAGAGACACATAACCCTGGTCAACAGCTGTTCTCTTAATTAGTGTTGATGACAGATATATTTTACTGATTTTAGTCTGATTTTACTGAGATGAAACCTAACTTTTTGTTGTTGCTTTTTTAATATATTAAACATTTACATACGAAATGGTTCTAAAGCCTTTCAACGTGTTGTAGAATATCTTCATTGCCATGTGGATTATTTTTATGGCAGTTTTATTTTATTGGATTGTATACAATGGAAGAGACAGGATGATATGCGACAAAGGTCAGGCGCTGGGTTTGAACTCGTGATGAGACGAAAACACTGTATGTACACTAGCGGTTAAAAGTCTGGACACACCACATTATTCTTTATTTTTATTATTTTTCACATTTTAGAATAATAGTAAAGTCATCAAAACGATGAAATAACACAAATGGAATTATGCAGTGACCAAAAAAGTGTTAAACAAATCCAAACTATCTTATATTTTAGATTCTTTAAAGTAGCCGCCCTTTGCCTTGATGGAAAGGCAAAGGCTTTGGAAAGAAATTCACACATAAGATCAACTTCACTGTTTATATTTGTCTAAGAAACAAATTTCAAGCATTTAAGCAGAAGCCTTTAGATCAAAATGGTTTTAAGAGAATGAAAAACATAGAACATTCAATCAGGTGTGTCCAAACGTGTACCTTCATACACTGAGCCACCAGGACTACCATAAAGACTATTTACATCATGGAGAGGCAACAATGTGCCATGGAGGGCCAAGAGTGTCTTCCCTCTCTGGTTGAAGGTTTGCTAATCAATGAAATCAGTTGGTGGAGTGTTTGGTTGGGATGAAAATGTAGGGTGATTATCAAATCCAAGGATGGAAAGCTGTTCATTTCCCCAGATGATTCAACCAGCTCTGTATTATTACTGACTATAACGCTGTTTGAACATGATGCAACGTTCTCTTGCAATGAAACTTGCACTGGTGCTGTTCTGTAGCTGACCCTGACCTCTGACCTCCCTGTTTTTCTCCCACGGGGGATCAAGAGAGTATCAGAGCAACAGTGCAGAGGGGGGCGGAGTTACCTGAGCAGGTGGTGAAAGAAGCGGCGGGCGTATTTGCTGATTGGCTCCCTGTACTCCAGTACCACTGTATCAGAGAGAGGGGCAGGTGGGGCATAAAACACACCCAGGGCTGCTTCCAGTTGGGCTGGAGCCAGGACAGAAACACACACACACACACACACACACACACACACATACACAAAGATACAATGAAACAAAAATCACAAGAACAAAGTAGCACAGCATTCATAAAGTTAGACTGTGTCATCAAACTTTTTCACCTATCAGTTAGAGAACCGCAGTGGATAGAAGTCTAAAAACAACAAATTGCTAATTTTCTGTTTTTTATCCTAAAAGATTATGTATCATTGTTTCATCCTTTGCTTTTGTCCTTCTTTGCACCTGCATGAATAACTTCTTGTATTTTAACTTATATAAACATTTCTCAGAGGCAGAGCTGCTCTGGAGGCAGAAATCATTTTATTGGTTGAATTAAACCTCAAAGAATCACAGATTTTCGGAGAAGAAACTCTGGTCAAATAATAAATATAAAATATAAATGGCAATAGCTACTTTTTTTTCATTCATTCATGACCATGGTGTTCATGATAGCTATAGGCTAGTACGGTTAGTTTGGCTTTTTCTCTGCCTCCGAGAAATTTGTATAACTAAAACTCCACTGCTGCGTTTAATCTGAACTAAAGTCTTTGACAGCGAGACCCACCCTCCCTCTGTGCGTTCAGCTCCAGCCTCAGCAGGTGGTTGGTGACTGAGCTCAGGCCGCGGTAGCACTCGTCTCCCATGGTGCTCCAGTCCATGGCCTCCAGGACGCCCAGCGCCTGGCCGACCTGGCCGCAGCGCAGCCTCTGCTGCAGCAGCTCCCCCGGCCCCATCTGGCCCCCGGTCAGAGCCCCTGTCCACAGAGCTGGAGGTTAGTTTATTATCAGATGAAGTAATGATACAGTAGTAAGCTAATGCAAAGAAGAGTAAACTGAAAAGTAAAAGAACCGGGGATTCATTAATCCCTGCTGCAACTACAATGCTTAATTTGGCAATACTATGCAGTACAACACAACACAACACAATTAATGTTAAAAATAATGCATCATCAATATCTGCATTCAAGTATGGTGTATACAAAACGAATCACGCCAATTACTAATTGAGATCCTAAACTGTTATCCAGCCAGGCAGATTTTTAAGCTTCCACTGCTCAATAAAAGGATCTGAAAAAAAAAAAAAAGGATAATCAAAATTTGTTCGGGGCTTTACATCAAAACTGGTCAAAATCTTTCAGGGTTTGTCCATCTTATGTCTCAGAACTTCACTTCATTTATCATCTGGCAGTGTATTTATTTAATTTTATTTAATTTCATTTCATTGTTGTTTATCTAGGGGACAGCATTGAGACCAAGGTCAAGTCAAAATACATATAACAGAGGAAATATTAAGAGTAAGATAATTAACATGCCATTCTACTTTTGGCTGTATCTATAGTGTATCAGGGAATAAAATATAGCCGTATCGTAATGGGGTCGGCTAGTTACTGTAAGTGTACTGGTAGCAACTATGAATACCTTCTATTTGGGTTTATATACAGTATATCTGTTACGCTAAACAGTTATAATGCAGCTGCTGAAGTAACATTTTCTGCTCTTCCTTCAGTATCAAGGAAATTGATACAGTGAAGTGTGATGGTCTTTGCTGCATACTGCTTTGCTTAAGCACTAGGAATAACCTGGAGCACTTACTTAAGCTAAGTAAGTGTCCAGTGGATCGGTCTAAACTCTGAGGCACAGCACCAGATTGGCTAGATTGCCATTGACTTGTCAATCAATTAGCTGGGAAGTCTGTTTAATCCCTGGTGTGTACTCTGTGTGTAACTCTGTGTGTGTGTGTGTGTGTGTGTGTGTGTGTGTGTGTGTGTGTGTTTGAGATGAGAAGCAAAGTTAAAACAAGGTCTTCCTCATCAAAATGTGTACGCCTACATCTGATAAATACTTGAAATAATAACAATAAGAATTTAAAGTTCACAATGTTTTTTGCATTCAAAAGGTCGAGTTTGCCTGGATTTTATTTGTGTGTGTGTGTGTGTGTGGGTGCATGTGTGTGTGTGTTTGTGTGTGTGCATGCCATCCTCATCTCTAGCTCTGCCTGATTCCCTGTCTGTGGGGGTGGCTTTAGTTTCTGTGATGAGTGAAGATGAGAGGACCGATGCAATTGATTATGCCTTTTGACTGGAGGTGACTGATTATGCTTTTCTTTGCTAGGACACCGTGTATGTGTGTGTGTGTGTGTGTGTGTGTGTGTGTGTGTGTGCAGATTAGTCCTCTGCTGAATAATGGAAGGACAAGGTTTTGTGCCCTTACCGGCAGAAGAGGTGTCTCGTTCTGTGTGTGCGAGGGCAAAGGTGTGTGTGTTTGTTTGTGTGTGTGAGTTTGTAAAGTGCACATACTGGAAGTGAAGGTGTTGAATGCCGAGAGCGATTATGGTCCATTGTGAACCGATCACGACAGTGCATAGTGCAACAGTCAGAGGAATCATTGATTGTCTTGGGAGAGGCTGGCGTGTGTGTGTGGTGTGTGTGGACGTTACCACGGACATAGGCTCATTTTATCGCTGTATTCATTGCCAGTTGGTTGCTCTGGATAATGGCGGCTAATGTCTAAAATATATATAATGTTTAAGTCATGGTCTGGGTGTGGTGAAGGAGGAGCAGAGTCTTAAACTGTCCAAATTATAGTGTTTGGTGTCTGCTGTTTCAGTTCCAGTAGACAGAGTTTAAGTGAGTAGGCCTTTTTTTCTGCAACATCATTCTACTGAAAATGCCGGGGTGATATTCTGCTTTCCCAGGTTGGATTGAGTAGACACTGGAGAAATACTAGCCAAAAATTATTTGAGTGAAAAGTTATCCTCAGTGCCAGTGCTGCATGGTTTGATGGTAAAATTAATGTTCAGCCAAATCACAGATAAACAAAAGTGCTTTTCTGCAGATTTACGTCTCTGTAGATTCAAATAAAGTGTTATGAAATTGTAACTTAGTGTGTTGTTTTTGTCTGATTCTTTTTTGGCCATTTTTTTCCGTTATTTGAAAGTAGACAGTGTATATAGACAGGAAAGATTGGGTGAGAAAGAGGGATGACACGCGACAAAGGTCCCAGGACAGATTCAAACCCAAGGCGGTGTGGTTACACGGTACGCGCCTTAGCCCACTGAGCCACCAGGATGCTCCATTTTAATATAGTTAGGATTATATATGCACTATACAGAATTTGGACACGGCAAGTAACACACACTGGACAATGCAGGTGCTAGTGGTCGGTGGGGTAGGCGGGCAGGCAGGCAAAGTCACTGCTGACTCATAGTCTTATTAATTGAAGAAGTTGCGTGTGTGTGTGTGTGAGGGGTGTGAGGGATGTAAGAGCAATTAAAATGACAAGCTGGCAATTAGCAAGCCCCCAAATCCCCTAAAGAGTGGGCTAATGTGGCTAATACATCAGCTGAGCTCTTTGTGTGGTTTGCGTGTGTCTATGTCTGTATGTGTGTGTGTGTGTGTGTGTGTGTGTGTGTGTGCAGGGGTCCTTGAGTTGGGCGTTAACGTCTGCCCTAAGCTAACTCTGAGCAGAAACAATGCAGCATTGTGGTGACAAGACAGATTCAAATCTCTCCCACACCTGTCTACACTAACCTATTTGACCAGCTCACCTCAGTGTCACTGCATCAGATACAAGACACAAAACAGCAGAACAAACCAGAGGCAGCATGAACCAACACCAACAAAGAAACTAACTCCAACTGCGCATCAAACAACATGACAAGTACACACAGCAGAGAGAAAATCTGCCTGTCTTGTTCTACTACTGACATAAACAGTTCCATTCCAAAGAGAAAAATCATTATCTGAAGCTTAGCATTAATGTCTTCTAAAACATTAAAGATTTAGCCTGTAAAAGTGTTATTATTTTGTGAACAAAGCTTAAAAATTAACAATTTGTTTTAATTTTGTGAAATCAATTGTGTAAGAACTGTGTCACTGCTTAGAAATGGAAGATATCCCATTTTGAAATGAAACTCTTCATTTCCTGTCTAAAAATGACTCTCTCTTTTCCCTGTGTGTCCCGCAGCACGTTCCCCGGCCTGCCCCTCCATAGCCTCTACCGGTGCAGCCCCAGCCGTGGCCAACGTGTGCCCAGATGAGATAACTCGGTGCAGGCAGGGGGGGGCGGGGGGGCCGCCTCCTATGGAAAAAAGAGAACTTGGATCCTGGCCAAGTCTTTCTTCCTCGCCGCCTCCCGACTCACTCCTTCTGTCATGTAGCGGGCCTTATGAAACGAGTCAATACAGAAAAGGAACGCAAGCAAACAAACAAATGAGTTGGAGTGTATGTGTGTGCACAGAGGCACGGAAATAGAAGAATACACACACGTGTGTGTGGGGGGAAGAATTATCATGGTGAAAAGACGTGCAGTGACTTTCTTCATCAAAACCTTGGCAGACGATCAGAGGAGGGGAAGCTATTGTTGGAATACACCCTCCCCTTTCCCTGTGCACACAGGCAAATGCATTTGAATACACACATAGTCAAACACACACTCAAACACACACAAACTCAAACACACACGCACACAATCTTCTACCTTCCTCCCTCTACCCCCACACTCCAGCTTTCAAACTTCAGCAGAGAGCTGCCTGCCACTGTCACATCTTCTTTCCAAAGTCACAATTAAAGACGCTGGATGTGTGTATGTGTGTGTGTGTACGACACCGCGCGAGTGTGTGTTTGTGTGTTGCGGGGTGAGGTGGCTGCTTCGGAAAAATTTTGATTGGCAAACTTTATCTGGGGCCCCCGAGGGACTGCGCAGCCACTGTAAACGATTTATCGGAAAAATGCATCCCAGAATGCACCTGGGGGGCTCTTGCCCCGGGGCGATTATTGAATGACCTCTGAGAGCGTGACTCCTGCTAACCTTCCCGCCCGCCAACAAATTAACTTCCCTCAGTAGTGAAGAGGCGCTAGGACGACCCGCGCTGCAACAATGGTTCGGCAGCCATATTTACACTGCAGGGTTCAGGTACAGCGTCAGATCCAAAACAAGGCAAGTGTTTCTGAAGGGATGAGGGCAGCTTCATTAGGCAGAGGTGACTGTGGTGGGATGGCTGGTCTGGGGGATTATTTTCTATTAAAAATGAGTGAAATGAATGAGAAAAACAAATTCAACTGTGGTGATACACTAGGCAGTATTTTATACAATGTAGGGGGGCAATACCGGAAAGAGGCAAATCTATCTATTCAAGTTTTTCCTGGTAAAAAGATGTTCCTACTCCATGTACTTAAAGCAACAATGCTGAGGCAATCCCTTGAGCAATGTTGCCCTTCGGAGTTGCCTAAAAAAATTTCTCATCAAACTCAAACAGTAGTGTCCTTGCAATCACACTCCCTCTCCAGCAACCTCATCTTTCCATTCAAATATTTAAGTTTCTCTGTAACACACCCCATCTTAATAAGTGAAGTGTAATTACCTCCACCACTCACTCATTCAATCACACACATGCTGTGCCTGTGCTATTTGGCATGAAAAATGTTCTACTCCTATTTTGCCTTGTAAACCAAGGATTTGTTTGCATGACTTGTTTGAGGAATTTCTGTTTGCTGGAAAATTATTTGTTGTTGTCACAAGAGTGGGGCTGTTATGTGCATGTCTGCATGTGTATGTATGTATGTATGTTTGTAGATAAGATCATTATCTGGTTGTTTGAGTGTGAAACAACATGCTGCGAAGGGTGTAACAGGAGTTCACATTTAAGGCCCTGTGTCCACCAGGAATGTCTTTTTGTAGCTAGTAGCGGTAAAGAGATGCATGTTGGAAGTGCTGGTCGTGGTTTTCCCTGTTGCTTTGACACTACTGAAAATCTGTTTGAAGCAGTCTTTTGCTAAAAGATATTTAACTTCTAGCGCCCAGCACTCTAAGCGTCAAAAACATGATAAGCTCTTAACACCATTGGGGACATGTAACAGTCTTGACTTTTGGTGTCTGATTCCATATACTGTATATTCCAACTCCACTTTCTTTCTATCTGTCATTTTGTAAGAGTATGTCATTTGTTTTTCATATGATGGATCTCATTTTGGAGTAAATCTCTTATTGTACCCACCTAGTCGGAATCTCAAGGCCGCGAGTGGTCCCCCATGAAAGGCCAACATCAGCACATCTGTCCCCTCGGGGCCTCCGTCGAGGCCAGTCCCCCACTTCAGTCCCTCCAGGCCTCCAGAGCAGCGCAGGTGCTGAGCTAGCCTGAGCGTGGCGGCCGGGGCTACCTCCTCCGCTACCAAAGCCATCCCCAGTGGCGCCAACCCCACATCAAAGCACATCAGCTCCCCCTGTCCTCCCCCTACCACCACCACAGCCTCAGCAGGGTGCCAGGCCAGCAGGGCGGGTGGGACCGGGCAGGGGGCTTGGAGGGAGACGCCCCGTCGCTGGTCGTAGAGGACCAGGGAGGAGTCGCTGAGGCCCAGGAGCAGCGTGGTCTCCGAGGGGTGACGTGAGCAGGAGACGGGACGGGACGACAGCGGGATGCGGGTGACAGACAGGCGGTGGAGGCGTCCCCGCGCACATTCGTACACACAGGCGTCAGCCCAGGACGCCTCTCCGGGTCCTTGGGGCTGGGGTCCTGCGGGCAGCTCCACGGTCAGCAGCTGGTAGGGCTGCAGCAGACTGAAGCGGCAGTCCAGAGGATTGCCTTCTGTCTGGACGGAGTTCAGGACCTGGAGGGTAGAGAGGGAGATAGAAATGGAGATCTGAAGAGAGAAGGTGAATAGCCACTGATGCACACTTGACCATCTGCCCCGTAAATATGATGTGCCAAAAATGCATATATGCTCTGGTACTGGACTGTAAATTCATGAATCTATGAACTGCAAACATGTGTTAGGGCATGTTCACAACACGTTGTTTGGAGCTGTTTATTCAAACTGCAGCATTTACTCCTTCAGTTCGTTTTTTTAGGACAGGTGAGAACAATGCCATTCAAACCTCCAGGCCTCTACAAAGCGAACTGCAGTTCTCATTAGGAGTGAGAACATAATCCAACCAACTACAGCAAACGACCCAAAAATAAAAGGTTTTATGACTACAAGGAGACGGTGACAAGTGATCAGCACTTCCTCATGCCTGAAACAGAACAAAATTAACAGAGGGAAAACTGCAGTCTGGACTGATGCTCATATACAGCTATTTCTTCATGTGTTCTTAACACCAGAGAAGGTAAACTACGGCACAGAGCAGAGACAAGTCCATCATGCTTAGGTAAAGTTAGAGGGACTGGAATTGTTTTGACGACCCCCCCCCCCCCGCCAAAATCTCTATCCTGGTGAAATGACAGGTTACCAAAACTGTGTCCGATACACAAGCTACTTGTGAGTCTTTGTGACTTTTGTTTACAAGCCCTAGTTCACTTGTAACTGGGTGAACCTAAACCAACCAAAGACAAAAAAGTAACAAAGTAAATTTTTTCACTATGGTTAACACAAAAAAAAACGAATTGTATGTGTAATTGCACCCCCAATCTGTAGATCTGTCAATGGTCCACATAGCAAGAATTCTTTCTATCCAACAGGAGCTCCATATAAGCATGATGTAGATATATTGTTAATCTTCAATATGTTCTATTCATTGTATTTCTATCTATATTTCATTCTTTACTGCTGGAATGACCCAATTTACCCTCGGGATCATTGATTTTGGAGTAATTAGGGAGTTGGTGCCTTGCTCAACTGCACTTTGTGATGTTAGGCTTCCTGAATGTAATACCAGCAAGAAAAGAAAAGTAAACACCTTCCTGCTGGCGTCGAGGATTGAGCGAGCATCCTCCTGGTTATCAGTCAACTGTCACTAAACATGGTATTAGCAACACGACTGGAACATGGTCTAGTAATTTTGTTGTTGTTGATTTAACATGTTCTTGTATTTGGGCTTTGGCATTGGAAGATACTGACTTGTGCCAATAATGCTCAACGAATTAGCCTGTTTCTGAATATAAGAAGGATAAGGAGGGAGAGAGAGAGAGAGAGCACACGTGAGAGAGAGAGGAGAAAAAGAGAGGGAGAGAGAGAGACACAGAGAAATGAGTCATACCATGGCAGCAGCCCTACACCCCCTGGAGATGGAAGAAATAGAGCCTTCCACTTTGCTCATAAACACCCGGCTGTCAATCAAGCCAGCTAATGATAAGAGCTCCATTTTAACTCAAGGTCAACAACGTCTTCTCCCTGAGCATTCCACGGCTTGGCACCCAGCACCCGGCGATAAACAACCTCCTCTGTTTACCTGCGTGAGCAGCCAAGAGCTGAATACCAGACATGAACTGAATGACAAGAAACAAGTCATTTTCAATATAAAGAGGCTGATACGAGAAGAATGCTCGGAACGATTTGACCAATGGAGTCCAGAATTGAGATTATTCGCTCCTGGACCACAACCAGTTGGTGGGAGTGGGCACAATGGCCCTGCTAAGCTAGCAAGCGTTGACACTGACTGAGATAGGCTGTGCCACCAGTGGTACTGTTGATAAAACACCCACAAGGAACCAGGCGCAGTAGGTGGATGACAGGAAACAACAGTCTGTACTAAACAGCAGCCCAACAGTTCCACAGTCCCTAACAGAGCTTTTTAGGGGGGATTTCACCTTACCAAAGCCCCTATCAGAGCCCTGCATTCACCGTGGCAGCCTTGGCTAAATGAGCCCATTTCTTTTCGCCGTGTAGACAGAAAGGGGGATCGGCTGCCTGCCTGCCTTCCTTCCTTTCGCAAAGCTGCCCGGCCCAGTTTTTTGGCAGGCATTGCCAAAAAGGGACTTAGAGGCGAGGGAGGGAGGGAGGTTTTTTTTGCCTGCCCATGGTCTCCAGCAGGAGGGAAGCAGATGACTGTCCTCCTGAAAGCGTTTTTTTCCTCTCCATAATCCCCCAGAGCCAGCTCCTGCTGCTCCCCAGGGGGTGGGTGCTGTGTGTGTGTGTGTGTGTGTGTGTGTGTGTGTGACAGCAAGCGTAAGGGGCTCACTTCATGTAAGGGGTGGGGTAGCCTTGGGAGGGTGCGGCTCTCTGTATAGCTAGATTTTTTCAGGGACGAGGTGACACACATAAATAAACACACACAACGGGCGTGGGTCCATCAACCCGATCCGCACAGTGCTGTCACAGGACTCACAAGACCTGCCTCAATTCCACACACCCTGACCCCCCAACCACAACTCATCCTCTCAGCTTTTCATCCCATGCCCGGCCTGCTAGTGCCCGCTGCCCGCTGTGCCAGCATGCCACCTTGGCACCATCAGGGATGAGGGGCAGCTGATTCAGCTCTGCTGCCTTGACCATGACCCTCCAAGGAAAGGAGGAGGGGGGCATTGTCAGCTAAAGCTCAGAGGCAGAGAGCAAATACTGTATGCCCAGCTCATTTCCTATAAACACCTAGAAGTCCTCGCACCAAACATATGACAGAGTGGCAGGATGGCCTACTGCTAAGAGAGCCTGTCCCATAGACCGTTCAGTAGGTGCAAGGTCACTGGCTCAAATCCCTGCAACAGCAAATGTTTCCATCGGGGCTGTGGTACTCGAGTCTGGTCTTGAGATTATTTGTGTCGGTCTTGTGACAACTTTGACTCAGACTTGTCTTGGCCTCGACCGTTACTGGATGTTTACTCAACTTTTTTCAGCCAATCGAAAAATTGAAAATATGGGTAATGCTCTTGATGTCTGGTTTATTTATTCCACAGCACTACAGTCAATACAAAGGATTTCCCCTGTATATGTAATGAGCCTCAAACTTCTATGTATTGATTTGTCAATTCCTAGACACTGATTGGTTGGATGTTGATTGGCATAGTACAGAGCAGATTTGCAGCTCGATATACATCTCTGTTCATCCTTAAGAAAGTCCTTACTCATTATTTTTGCATTTGGACAGACATGTACAGTGTTTAATGCATATTTTGGCCTTGAATAAGACTTGATTTGCTCATCTTGGTCTTGACTTGGTCTAGTCCCCTTTTCAGCTGGGTCTCGCCTTGAACTCGACTGGACTTGGTCTTCAAATTGACTTGGACTTGCAAGTCCAAGTCAAGAGGCGGTCTTGACTACAGTTCTGGTTTCCATCAACAGCCACGTGCCCAGTTTAAGTGCCCTTGAGTGTCACATATAAGCACAAAATGTAAATTTAACTGGACATAGTGCTATAATCCCGATAACACTACAGTAAAGCATGCAACAGGGAAAGCACACACTGAACAGCAAACTCTTACACTCAGTCAAACATTTATTAAACATTTAATAGAGCCAGCACAGCACCTGGCTTTTCAACTCTAGGTCATCTTCAGGGCCGTGCTGTGCCTCATTTTCCATGCCATGCGAGCATAAAAGCTTATTAGGAGATTAGAGCATGGCACTAACACTGTCAGAGTTAGGGTTTGAATCTTACTGAGGCCACCAATTGTAAAACTGCAAGCACTCGTAAGCAAGATGGGAAATGAACACCAGCCAAATGATGATAAATGTTATCTGGAGCTGGTAAGTTTGTTTTCTCTCGCAGCCACTTGGGCATCTAACCAAACACCATTTGAAGATCCTAATCTGTTCTAAAAATCGAGGCGGCTGGTATAATAGAGAAAGTGGCTGTGTGATTTTTGCGATGTACACACTACTGTGACCGGTGGACATAAAGTTAAGTTTTGTGGTTAAAATGAATAAAAGTGTGGCACAAAGTTAATCTGGTGAGTTTGGCTTCAACAGGGCAACAGGACAGTTTTCTGGGCTTTGATCTCACATTGCCGGCTGAGGCTGTTTCTGCACGTCTGCAATTCTTTTATTGTTTGTAAAGTAATTTGCATCTCTGTTTTGAAAAGTGCTGCATGAATAAAATCTATTATTCTTACATGTTAGCAGAATGGTTGGAAAAAAAAACACCAGCAGGACTTTTTGAGAATAGTGAAAAAGAACATCTGAATTGCACATGTATCATTTCAATATATTCATAAAACTACATAAAAGCAACGCTTTGTTTGCCTCTGAACCCTCCAGAGTATATTGTGGTAGTTTAATATACTGTATTCCCTGGTTCTGAGAGCATTTAATGAAAAATGATGAGAAAGGTCAAGAGAGGGAGTGAGCGAGTGAAAGGATGTGCAAGAGACAGACAGAAAGAGGGAGAGGGGGGCGGGGAGACGGACAGAAATACACGCAAAAGATGATGAGAAAGGGTGAGAGAGGGAGTGAGTAAAGAGACAGACAGCAGAGTAAGAGAATAAAAGAGGGAGAGAGAGAGAGAGAGAGAGAGAGAGAGGGGTGGAGACATGGAGAGAGAGAGAGGCAGATGCAAAGACGGAGCACAGAGTGACTAAGAGAGAGCGAGAGAGAGAGAGAGAGAGAGAGAGAGAGAGAGAGAGAGAGAGAGACAGAGAGAGAGAGGCCTCCAGTAAGTAGCTTTCTCCTGGTTATTGGTTTCAGTGACTGGTCAAAACTATTCTTCTCCATTCTTCTCCTCTCTCTCTCGCCGGCACCTTTTTTTTTTTCCCCTCCGTGGCATGAAAGATAAAGCGGACGGGCCCAACTGTGTGGCTGGCCCTTGTTCACAGCAGTGGCCTTTTGAAGCCAATTTTCCAGCTCACGGAGCAGAGAAAGACAGGGAGAGACAGGGAGAGAGACGGAGGGACTCGGAGGAGGAGAGAGGGATGAAGGGATGAGGGGTGTTTGGGGGGGTGGAGGGGCGTTGGAGGGGGTGAGAGGGGGTGGAGGGTAAACGGGAATGGGAAGTTTTAGGGATGTGAAATATGGGTAGAGTTACTGTACTGACGTGAGCAAATGCACAGGCACAGTGGGATTACTACCAAGAGTGGCAAAGTCTTCTTCACACCATAAGCTTGACACCCGCAGTCATAATTGGTACCACTGAACATAATTGTAGCACTGAGGAAATATAATTCACTAGGCCTGAAACTGTAGGAGCAGTGTTTCCTCTGTGATTCTACAAAGCAGCGGTGGCTTGGGGGTAATTCTGCACATTTGATCCCACAGCCGTCCCTTTTTTCAGTCCAAATTATGGATCCAGTGCATTACTGAAAATGTGCTTTTTGAATACTTTAATTCTAAACATTAGGGCTGCATTTCTTTATGGTTTAGAGGCAAACTTGGCCAAGTTATATTGTTAATTTAACTTCCTATATCCTCTGACAGTGGTGGTAGTGTTCTTGCAGCGGTGGCGTAAAACTGCCCAGTGAGTGCAGATGAAAACACCTTAACTCAATGGAAACATTCTATGCAATTATGTATGCTTCCTATACCAACTATTGCTTTTACGGTTGTCTTTCATGAGCAATCTGTTTAGTTTTTTCATGTTTCGCTAGAGACGAACGCCACGCTATACAGTTCTAAAGTCAATAATAATTAAAAGACAGCAGAAATCACACAAATGCAGATCAAACAACTGCGGAGAAACTGTTTGGTGACAGATAACAGGATAGTCATACACATCAACAAAACACACATAAGCGTGTTCGCACACACATATACAGACAGACACACACACACACACACACACACACACAGACAACCAAATGTACAAACAAGGAAAAAAAACAACAACAAAAAAAACAAAATGCAAAAGCGACTTGAAATGTAAGAAAACATTCATCTGCTGCTTTCTTTTCATTAAGATTATTAAATTCCAGGAAATGGGTGGTGGGGGTGGAGGGGGTGGTGGTGGTGGTGGTGGTGGGGGGGGGGTGTTGGAGGAGGGAAGCACGACAGAGGGATCATTAAAAATGTTAACTGGCTGCATAAAAAACGAAGTATGTATGTGTTTTCTCTCTCCCTCCCACCCCCCACCCCCCAGCGTGCCGTGGCTCCGCTTATCAGCGAGGGGGGGTACGAATTAAGACCACATAGGGAAAGAAATCAGACTTTTTTAAATGCCGAGAGACTGGCTAGAAAATTGGCTTAGTGCGGCAGATAGCGAACTGAACAAAAGGAACATATATATGAGCTTGAAGTGATTGAAGTCGCTGGCGTCTCCCGATGTGCGCCCGGCGTTTGATTCCCGCCACGGCTCTTACATAAACTGCTCGCTTAATTTCACACCGCGCATCTGAAAAATGACAACAAACGCTTTCATTAGAGCGCGATGCCGCAGCCCCACGAAGAGACTTTAATGTTCTTTAAGCGTGGAAGGAGGAAGGAGGAGAAGGAGGAGAAGGAGGAGAGGAGGGGGGGTGAAGGAGAGAGAGAGAGAGAGAGAGAGAGAAAACTAGGTGAAGGAGTGTGATAAATGCGGAGAGCGTTCCAAAAACAAGAAGCGGAAAAAGGAGCGAACAGCATCTGCTTTGATTATTTCAATATTCATGTGTCCCCCCCCCCCTCCATCCCTCCCTCATTCTCTCCTGTGTGAATTTGTTTTCCTAGCATGCGATTGGTAACGCTCATCTTTCCTCCCTCTCGCCGACTCTCTCCCTTCTCTCTTCGCTTTGGTGTGGAGAATATTTTGCATACGCTTACCGAGGTATGCGATATGCGGAGTGGCGTTAAGCCCGGTTCGGTAATTTGGGATCTTTCATCTGCTTTCGGCATGAGGCCAATCCTAGGTTGACGTGGAATCGGGTCATGGGTTGGGTTCTGCCAGAGGCCATGATGATGTGTGCGTCTCAGCCTCTGTGTGTGTGTGTGTGTGTGTGTGTGTGTGTGTGTGTGTGTGCTCGTCTGCGTGGATGTGTAGGCGATCTCCTACACACCGTACCACAGCTTAGTTCTCCCGCTCATTTCAGATGCTGATGCATGGAGGTGCAACATGGAGGTGCCACCTTTGAGGTGACTAACGCACCATCCCCAATCCCATCCGCAACAACATGGGGTCCAACCTACAACGGCTGCTTTGTTGCCTTTCTCTGCGTGTCCTCAAAGCATGTGTGTGTGTGTGTGTGGGTGCGTGTGTATGCTGAACATAAACAAACAGCAGGAGTTTAACAGAGAGAGAATGCATCTCATAACCCCAACACCACTAAAAGACCGATTGGTACTATAACGATCGATGAAGGCATCAAATGGTATCGGAAAGTAATGAAAACCTTTAAAGTTTAGAATTTTTGTAATGGCAACTGAAGTTTTACATTTACTGTACATTTTAGGGATTTAACTAATATTCTTATCCAGAGAAACAATTGAAAAGCTTCAATATCACCGACATTACAAGCAACCAACAGTTCAGGGTCAGAGCCATGCTGCCCTGATAAAATTTCTGCAACCCAAGAATGATCATGTAAGTGCCGGGAAAGTAAAGAAAAATAAGAGCTAAGGACAGGGGTAGAAGGGATTTTCTTTCTTCTAATTTTCGGGAATTACTTCTGAAGAAATAAACAATGTGGCCTGATTCTGTTAAGAACAGCAGGTGGCATGTACAAATGTTACACGGATCATAATTTACTTTATTGCATAATGAAAGGCGCTTTCATTCATCGGTGGAAGCTGTCAGAACAGCATTGTTGTATGTCAGCGATCAGATTTAAAAATGAATTTAAACCTTTCCCTTTCCCCCGTAGGGCAAGGGCTTTGGCTGGGCCCATTTACAATTTAAAGTGTGTGTTTTTAATGTGACCTGTGCATTGCCATTCATTTATGTGTGTTTTATGTTGTATGTTTTATGTGTAAGTGGCTAGTAAGATCAGTGGGGTGACTCGGGCCCGGCTCTTTGAAACATTCAAAAAGCAGATCCTCTGAAAGGCAGAAGCAACGCTGGATTGCCTTGAACACCTTCTGCATAAGAAGTGTCTTACCTTTGCTCATTGGTTCAAGGTGCTTTGGTTTAAAGGTAAAATAAACAAGATTTTTTCTGCCCCATAGCATAAATATGACCGTCATATATCTGCAGGGGTTTGATAGGATTGTTTTTCAATACCAATGACTCAACGATTACTTCGCCAGGCGCTGAGATTTCTGACCTTCAAAACTCACTTTCCCGCCCATACTTTGTTTTGGAAACAGCATCATATTACCTC
>NC_136011.1:25217470-25284970 GCF_048128805.1 Centroberyx gerrardi
GAACAGCGACTACTTGCCCAATACTAATCAATTTTTGAGTGACACAATTTTTTTCATGCATGTGTGTTTTCTGATGTAGTTCTGTGCTCAGGAAGTCTATTTATTCATTCCAATGCAGCTGATTCAACACACCTAATTCACATTTTATTTGAGTGTGTATTGTTTGCTCAAAATTCGCTTGAGAGTTGGATGGAAAGATACTTGGTGATACGTATGAGTTCACGAGGTGATTCTGATTCTGAGGTTTCCTACTCTGACCCTCGACTTATCCTCCTCTATGCTGTTCTGTTCCAATGTGTTTGGAGTAGGAGGAGAGAAGTTCAGTTTTCTCATCTCCTCTCCCATTCTCTCTTTTTCTCTCTGTCCCTCTCCTCACCTTTTACTTTTTTCTCCTCTACTCGCCCCACCCTTTCTTCCCCTCTCCTCTTCCCATCAGGTCCTTTCCCAATACTTTCTATCTCTTCTGCTGCTTTCCTTTCCTGCTCTTCCTCCTCTCCTCCCCTCTCCTCTCCGTACCTTTTCCTTTCCCTCTCTTCTCCTTTCCTCTCCCCTTCCCCACTTCTTTATATCTCTTTCCTCTCCTCCTCTCTCTCTCCTCCCCTCCTCTCAGTGTACTGTAGGCTCCAAGGCCTTTTTTTGCGGTGGAAGAACACACTTGATCCTGTTCAACTCTTCAGGAGCCGCATGGAAACACTGATTAGCAATTAAGCCCCCCTCTCCTTCAAATTAATCTGTTTATGAAACCAATTAAACGGAATGGGGGGTGGGGGGGTGGGGGGGGGGGGTATTACACGTGTCTCTCAGATATCCCGCTTTGAGTCGAACGAGTAAGGCTGCACCCTCAGATTTAGAAATCTAACCAGCAATTAACCGTGGCATGTGTGTATTTATAAATGTGAGGGTATTGGTATGATTACGCTTCAATGCATGCTGTTGCGTGACAATTTGAAATTAATATGCAAATATTCATGAGGGAAGTGAAACATTGCTTGAAAATACAGAAAAACTAGCGGTGTAAATCAGGTCAATTGAGTGAGTGCAATCCCTCTGTCCCTATATTGAAGTTGGATTATAAGGCATTTGTAATAAAAAAAACTGGTTCAAGGCTTAAATCATTACAAAATACAGCCATTAACGATGCCTTGGCTTTCCGAAACAACGTTTAATGCAATAGTAAGCGTCTTTGTAATAGATTACAGACAAATCAAGTTAAATGCAGTTTAGTATTGATCTCTATGGGTGTCTATAAACGGGATTAGGTTTAATCCCATTCATTCCCAAATGAAGGAGTGGATATGAAACCAGGCTCTGACCCAATCTGGGACCAGGTGGCTGATTTGGGATTAAGGGCCAGACCCCTCATGACCCAACCCTGCACCCCTATGTCTCCTCTGCACACACACACACACACCCACGCACACACACACACACTCACACCCACACACACACAGATCCTCACAAATACACTCATACATGCAAGCCTGCAACCATGCTTTCATGCATGCACAATTACACACACCAGCACAAGTGCACATACACACACATATTCACACCCATAAGCATAAAACAAACCATGCTTTAACACACACACACACACACACACACACTCTCTCTCTCTCTCACACACACACACACACACACACACACACACACACACACACACACACACACACACAGAGTCCTCTAAATCCATTTAATGCCATCTCCTCAGCAGCATGTTGACATAAGAGGCCAATGGGCTTAAGCAAAGCACATTTAAAACATGGGTAAATGAAACCGGCTATGAAAAATCACTTAAGGATGCTTAATCGTGGAGCATATGTGCTGCTTGGCCCTGCCATCGGCCAAAGGCAGCCGGTAATACTTTGATGGTGTAAAATATGTGTAATCTAATGCTCCGTATGATGCAATCAGAGCTCATGGTGGAAACAGGAAGGTAGCCAGCGTTGAGGACGGAAAGTTTACAAGAGGACGGTAAGCCTGTTTTGTCACATCATGAGACAAAAACAGAAACGGCTGCCGTCGGTTTGTTGTCTGAGCGAGGCAAATACACAATACATGAACCGTATCAGGCCGCGCATTCAGTGGATTTCCTTCAACATTCAACCTTTTTGCCTGAGAGAGTTGTCTCATCCTGTTCCAGAACTGAAAATGAACGAAGGCTCTGTCGTTATAAAATGAATTACAGTTTTATTTTACATTTGATTTGTTTGAAGTGGAAGTGCTCTGACCTTGCTGTGTATGTGTTTACAAACACATATGTACAGACAATAATAATATCAACATGTATTTCGCACAACCACACACACACACACAGACACACACACACACACAAACGCCAGTCACAACTTAATTTTAATTGTAATTGTAAACTCTCTCAGTAATTGTATGTTGTAAATGTGTTTGACAGCGTGATCTGGTCTGGCTCTCTATTCTAATTGTCTCAGGCTAATTTAACAAGTGACAGATGTGAGAGCAGCCTCTAACCTACACCCCTCCACCCAGCGACCCACACACACACACACACACACACACACACACACACAATCCCCGGAACCCACCCTCTCACAACCATTACTCTAATAATTAGTGCCTCTAAGGCTTTGAATGGAGCACAGCGGGAGGTGAGTGGGTGTGTGTGTGTACCTAGGTGTGTGTGTACCTCAGTATGTGCCATTGTGTATGTGTGTGTGTGTGTGTTCCAGTCTGTGCGTGTATGCCTGTAAATGTGAGTGGATGAATGTGTTTCTGCGACTATTTAAAAGTGTGTGTGTCTGTGAGTGAGCGTGCCTGTGATTACATATGCATGTGTGAACAAGTGTGTACGCGCGTGTGTGTGTGTATGCGTGGATGTGTGTGTGTGTGTGCATACTACGGGGGCTTTATCAGGTGTCTGGAGACCCCGGGCGGAAACGGGGAGGGCGGTGTTATGAACAAATAATTGATACAGAAAGAAAGAAATAATTAGCAGATTTGGGCCGGTGTCCACGGCCCTTATTCTCTCCTGCCAGGTCTGCGGAGCGAGGGAGCGCGGTGCGAGGGGGCGGCGCTCCCCGGAGGGAAGCGCGATGGAGGGAAAAACACTGATGGATGCTCTTAGGGGAGGCCCCTGGACACACACAGCACAAAAGGATTTGCCCGCAATTAGCTACCGGAGTCGCCTCGCTCACCTGTGGCACCTGTTATGTGTGTGAGAGTCAGAGAGACAGAGAGAGAGAGTGTGTGTTTATGTGACAAAGT
The DNA here is from genome assembly GCF_048128805.1 of Centroberyx gerrardi. Lineage (NCBI taxonomy): Eukaryota > Metazoa > Chordata > Actinopteri > Beryciformes > Berycidae > Centroberyx > Centroberyx gerrardi. The sequence continues at coordinate 25,220,711 of NC_136011.1, forward strand.
GGTGTGTATGAGAGTGGTGAGTGGTCTAAGTGTGTCTAAGTGTGTGTGTGTGTGTGTGTGCGGGGGGGGTGGATATGTGGTGAGCAGGTGTTAGCATAGTGGGTAATCAAAGTGAGACAGAAAGTGAGTGATAGATGATTTTGTGGTTTTGAAACATGTAACAAATATATTTGAATGAGAATGTGTCTGTGTGTGTGTGTGTATGTGTGTGTGTGTGTGTGTGTGGGCAGTAATAGGTAGCCAAGCCGTGTAGAGGAAACAATAATTTTTGTATCCTTCAATCTCCTTAAACCATGGTGAACGTCTGGAATATTTCAGTCTCACATAAATTATAATTTAATTACGCAGGAATAGCAACAATACGCGAGAGAGCTTTCTTTACTGTGATTACAGGCATGGTGGGTATGCAGTGGCACTAATTAGCATTGAAAGCACCAAAGTAACCATAATCACAGCGAAGAATGTCCTCAAGGGGGTTATGGCTTTAATACAACGGTTACCAACACAGGTGCACAGTCTGAAAAGTTTTCAATGTACTGTATACAAATACTATACATTCAAAAGAATAAAAAACTGTGTGTGTGTGTGTGTGTGTGTGTGTGTGTGTGTTTGTGTGTGTGTAACTAACCATCAGTGACCGTGTTGGCTGGTAGTCGGCCCACTAGTGTGCGGTCTACACACACTCTCTCCAGCTGGGGTCCATTCAGGGTCAGGGTCACCAGGACGCCACTGCTCAGCATCAGCTGCAGGTATCACACACACACACACACACACACACACACACACACAGTTGTGTAAATTATACTTGTGAGGTTACAACTGATTCACATTCATTCCCAAACACTCTAATCCCTAACCTTAACCATGAGTACTGTAAGCTGAACCTTAACTCCCTGATGAACTAAGAATAATGCCTATGTGACTTTGATACCAATAACAATAAGTTTAATATCTAATGATTGATCAGGGTTCCCATGTGACCTGGACATTGAATTCAAGCCCTTTTCAATGACTTGTTTGGTGAAATTTAAGTATTCAAAATTGCCATGTTTTGGGGTAAGAGACTTGGTCAAAATTAGACATCATAGACGCCTCATTTTTTGCCCTTATCAAGTCAAGAAATCACCGCCAAATCATTCATTTTTAAATTGAACACTTCAACTATATAAATGCAAATCTCACAGGGTGCTGATGCTAGGACAGAGAGAGCTGAGGCATACTGATGAGTTTGGCTGCTATATTTTATTTTTAAAAATCAAGTACATTCAAGACCTTCTATTCATTTTCAAAATATTTTATCTACCTTATTTTATTTTTCTAAAAACCACAAACTTTCAGCTCTGTTAGCACAATAATTTCATATTTTGCCCCTAGTTTTGTCAACCAGTTTAGGTGGACTTGGATTTCACTTGGACAAGCAAAATGTGAATTTTTCTACAGGGATCAATAAAGTATCAAATTTTTATTATTATTATGAAATTGTTTGACTAATGAGATGGATGCCTGCTCAGCAGTTCACATATGTAAAAAAAAAAAAAAAAAGTAAAAACAATACACGTTTGACTGGTGTTACAGTCCGGTGAAGCTCTGTATCTGTGGCCCGGTCTGGGCGGACCGGGGGAGGCACGTTCAGCTTCTACAGTTTCTGACTGGCGTGGGTCACTACCTGAAGCTGAAAAGGAACGTGTGTGTGTGTGTGTGTGTGTGCACTGTATGTGTGTGTACAGTAGGTGGTGGGCTGAGGAGGGCGTGTACCTGGCAGCAATGCTTGTTCCTCCATCTGGTGTGAACGCATGTGTTGGTCTGCAACAGTTCCTGAATGAGAGAGAGAGAGAGAGAGAGAGAGCGAGAGAGAGAGAGAGAGAGAGAAACAAACAGAAGTCAGATAGCATGAGAGGAGGGGTGGGAGGGAGTTGAAAGAGGATGCAGGTAAGGTGTGTATGCATGCATGTCAGTGTGTGTGTGTGTGTGTGTGTGTGTGTGTGTGTGTGTGTGAGTGTGTGTGAGTGGGGTCAGTCATTCCTGCCACATTCCAAACACAGCTGGGATGATTGGAGGGGAGGAGAGAGGGGAGGAAGAGGAGGAGGGTGGGGTGTGGAGGTAAGCAGGGGTGGGGGGGGGTGTTTCTAGTTTCAGACAATGGTTAGGGGTGAGAGGAGGGAGGTGGGTGAGGGGGGTGGGGGGGGGGGTGGAAACAGCCATAGTCAGGTCCCAGCAAACAAAGCTAGGTCTGTACTGCCACAAGTAGAGAGAGAGCGGCGGGGGGGGGGGGGAAGAGGCGGAGGAAGATGGGGATAGACGAGGAGAGAGGAAGGGAAGGAGGAGGAAGAGAGGGAGGGAGGGAAGGAGGGGGTGGGGTGGGGGGGGGCAGCCTGCAGCCCCCTGATCCCCTCAAATATCCCCCTCGATGACAGAGCGCGGCCGAAAGAGAGGTGATGAGAGAGGAGAGGGAGAAGAGAGAGAGAGAGAGCGAGGACGACAGGGAGAGCGAGGGAAAGGAAGAAAAGAGAGAGAATGCCCCTATTTGTTAATCAATCGGGCGTTTCGGAAAGGGAAAACTCCGAAAATCCCCAGGGGGAGGAAGAGGAGGGAGGGAGGGAGGGCCTGTGTGTGTGTGTGTGTTGTGTATATGTGTGTGTGTGTGTGTGTGTGTGTGTGTGTGTGAGGAGGCGGGTACCTCCAACTCCTTCAGCGAATCGCGGAGCTTCTCCGGACGGCGGTTCCTGGGGGTCCACGAATAGCCTCGAGCTACGGAGGAAAAAAACAGGAGAAGTATCGTGGAGATCATGTGACTCGAACTTTTAAACACAGACATTGAGAAAATGAGAAAAAAAAAATAAAAAAAATAAAAAGCCATTCATGGGAATTCGGACATACCCGGCACCGGAAACCCACGATGGTGTGAAAGGTTCGAGTTTTTATGAGTGGGTTGAGGAAAGTATGAATGAGGGCGACTGGAGGAATAAATCATCGCTGAGTGACAACAGGGTCAGGTGGAACAGAGAGAAGCAGGAAAACAAGGCACAAGGCAATGCTGAAACTGTCTTTTTTCAACCTTTATTCATCCAGGGAAGATTTGACTGAGCATGCATGTTGTTTTTCAGCAGCTTCACATACACACAGTCACAAATTTCACCAAATTTCCCCTGGGAGCTGCCCAGTAAAACCACAGTCGGAAGTTGCTGAGTGTTTTTTTGTACTTTCCCCACCTGAATTTCCCGGCTGGTCCAGGATTCAAAATGTCAACCTTACAATCACAAGCGTTCTGCTCTAACCTGCCTTTTGCGAAATTGTTGCTTTGGACAGAATGCGTGGGCAAAAGTACACGTCTTTGGCATCAATACACAACTTTATTCAATTATGTACTAGAAGCAAAAAAGACTGACAAGATTCTTGGCTGTACAGATTCCCACACTCATATTATAAACAAACTATTAAAGCAATATTTTAGGATGCATATCTCCATTTCAGTTCATGATCAGTCTCCACCAGTATTGGCCGCTCTCAGCACCCATAGCTATGTCACTCACTTACACAAACGTTAAAAACCCAGTCTAAAACTCATACTTGTAACGCAAGAACTAAAACGACGTAGTGAAGTACATTTTTATATTTATAATTATCGAACACCAGTGGTGACTACAGTGGTGACTGATGTAGGTGCACTAAAAGAGTGAAGATATCCTCGTGAAAGCAAAATGGCCCTTCAAAAGATGCGAACCAGTCCCCAAGGAGAAGGAAATATTTCATCATGAGCACTTTTGGCGCTCTCAACTTATCTCCCAAATGCAACCTCACAGTTAGCAGCACATATCTCAACACGCGCCACACCAAGGCCCCTTCATTTTAATTTCCCAGCCCTCCCTTTTCCCCTCCTCTCTCCCCCCCCTCCATCTCTAGTGGTTAAACAGAGAGAGGGAAAAAAGAAAGAAAGAAAGAAGAAGAAAAAAAAACAGCTAATTGAATTTGTGCATCTGCTCCTGCCCACGCATATACATGAACTTCAGCGGGGAGAGAAGAAGGGAAGGAAGGTCTGCCGTTTTCGAGATGGTGCCATCGCTATCCCGTCTGTTTATTTACCAGCCTCCGTCCTTCATCTGTACTGAAACGAACCATTAAGAACGGGGGTTCTCCATTAAGAACGAGCGGGACGAGGAGGTAAACAGATGCATGCAAATGAGGACGGGAAGGGTGGTGGTGGTGGGGGGGGGGGGGGTGAGTCAGGGGAGAGAGGGGGGAGGGAGGGAGGGCAGGGGGACGAGTGTTTGTCTCCTGATAAGGGTGTTTGTATTCCACTACTGGGTGAAAAGGAGAGAGGGAGAGGGAGAGGGAGAGAGAGAGAAGGAAGGAGAGAGAGAGACAGAGAGAGAGAGAGAGAGAGAGAGAGAAGGCCGGTTGACTGACTAGGGCAGCGATTTCCGGTAGATGGCCTCCACTGGTAGGATGATTAGGGCCCAAACACACACACACACACACACACACACACACACACACACACACACACAGGTTGGGAACTTACCTTCAGAGAAATGGAGTTTCTCATTGTAGTAGTGATGCTCCAATGGATTGACTGGAAAAAAAAGAGGACAAATCAGAGTTGTAATCTGGAATAAAAAAATAAATAAAAAAAACAGCAAAAAAAGCAGGAAATCAGAATTTGTAGATTAATGGGGTTGGTCTGTCCAAAAAAAAAATCCCCCTCTACCTCTCTCCACAGGTCTTATTTTTATTTTTATTCCTAGCACTTACATGAACATCCTAAGGTCACAGGAATATTGTATGGCTCTGACCCTTAACCTCCTTACTATTGGCTGCTTATAATGTTGCTGATCTAGGAATTCAGTCTTATTTTTCTGTTGCATTTATTGTAAGTTACTCTGGTTAAAAACTTCAGCTAAATGCCTAAAATATAAATGTAAACAAAACTAAAATCCTAGTTTTAAGGTACGTATCTCCATATTAGTTCATGAGCTGTCAGTCACCAACACTGGCTGCTCCAGGCATCTGTAACTCACTCATTCATGTCACTCATGTTGTAACACAAATGTGTGTTGTTATAAACCAGTCACACAGAGTCAAAAGTGCCATATGGTGGTAAATCCTTGAGTTCCTCATTTGTTTTGTTTGTTTTCTTTTGGCAACATCTTTGGTGCTAAACTGTCATTGCTGTGGTGTTTCTGCACTGCACTTTCCAGAGATCACCTGTCAATCAAACAGTGTGGGCGGGACTGCGACGTCTTTTTCCTTGGATTTTCTGTTGATGCAGTTTGAGTTTCTCTTTTCTTTGTCTGTTCAGCCATGGTGGCTATCGCTGCTCATGCTAACTACCCAGTTCTTCTTCTTCTGTTTATTCCAAACAAACCGCTGTTGCTGCTGCCGGAGACATAAAACGCATCACTTCCTGTGCTCCAGAGGATTTTTCCCAGGAAAGAGCTACCAGACTCCGGGTGTATAGAACAGCAGATGTAGAAGCTTTCATGAACTGGATATAGGTTGAATCACTGTTGTGTTATATCAGTTGGGGATAGAGAGTAGCAAAATGGACATTTATCTATATGAAAATGTTGCAGATTATAATTGCATGTCTGTTTGCAAACATGGTGCATGGGAGAAATGATTCTAGTTAGTGTATTTGCATGTGTGTGTGTATAAAGAACAGAGTATCACAGACTGAACCTGGAGCTCAAACAGCCCCATAACTCCAAGAGGCCACATCTTGACAGAGTGTACCCCACACCCTCGCCTCCCGGCCCAGCCGCCCTGAGCAGGAAAGCGGCCTGTCTGGTAGCGGGCCTCTCCGGCAGGCAGGACCCCCTCCAGGATTAGTAGTATTAATCAGATAAGGGAGTGAGGGGCCAGACAGGCCCAGACATGGGCACCTGCTCTGGGGCAGGGTGGGGAGGGCTGGGGGGGTTTGGCTGCGGGACCCCCAGAGCCGCTCCAATGAGCCTGGGACTCCCTCTGGTGGGGAGATCTGGAACTGACATTTAACCTTTCAGAGCAGTGTGGAGATGGACAGAGATGTGTTAATGCGTTGTAGGTGCACTCAAACGCACACGCACACACAAATACACACACACAAGCACACACACATATAACTGCAAATTATACTGTAACTATCTGCCCTATTATATATTAAACTGTTGTATGTATTTTTGTTTTCTTCTCCGTGTGTTAAATGGTTGACAGCTTATGATGCAAAACAAATTCATGAAAAATCTTCAGAGAAATGCACTTTAGCTTTACATTATGCTTATTCAGCTGATGCTGTTATCCACAGTGACTTCCAGCGCTACAGTGAAATACGCTTCAATTCTGAGATCGCCGACATTACAAGAAACCAATAGTAAGAGTGTAAGGGTCAAAGTCACTGCACTGACACACACACAGAGTACGAAACACTGCCTTCCATTTAAATGCTATCCTGTGAGGACCTTCAAGTATAAAGAGCCAAAACTCCATTGGACAAATCCTTGAGTTTTGAATTTTCTCACAGTCTAGCTGAGGATCCGCACACTTGTTCTGTATTTGTTAAGGTTCAATGCCACAGTGCCCAGACAAAACATGTAACAAATAAAGTAATCTACTAATCTAATGTAATCTACTGTAATCTTTGTATATCCAATCGAATTGTGAACTGAGCATATCGTTACACCCCTGTGTGAAAATGTTGTGATACATTTAGACGGCGATTCTGCTCTCCTGCTCCATCTCTCCCCTCCTCCTCCTCCTCCTCCTCCTCCTCCCCCCACCTCCACTCTGATATCAAGCCACACTTTAGTAATCCTCCAAATGAAAGGATTTGGAGCGAGAGCATCGTCTCTCCACTGAAGATTGGAATGAAAGAGAAGGCAGCTTCTCAGATGAGAGAGGAGGGAGAGAACCCCATGATGAGAGACAGAGAGAGAGAGAGAGAGAGAGAGAGAGAAACATACTGTACACAGAGCGAGAGAACAAAACATACACAGTGAGAGAAAAAAGAGACAGAGAGAGAAGAAAAGGAATGAAAGAGAGACAGTATAGACAGAGACAGGCACGAAACATGGAGATGGAGAGAAAGAGAGACAGAAAAATACATAGAAGAAGTGATGGAGGGAAACATGCACAGGAAGAGAGAGAGGGAGATTTGTATAATGCTTAAGCTAAGGTCGATGCATTAATATTACATAGTGAACTCCACTGAAAGAAGAGATGCAAATTACAAATATAGGTGGAATACAAAAACAAGGGGCTTATAAGTACATCTCACCACAAAGCAAATGAATGAAAGAAAGACAGAAACAAAAATTCATATTACAAAACTACTCTAAACTTGAAACTGAAAGCTGAAATCCCTAAAAAAGAAGGCATCAGTGAACATGTCATTCCTAACAAGTGATGCAGTCAATCAGTAACACATATGTCACCTAGTTTTGACCTGTAAGTTTGCAGGGATGAGATTCATCATTCATCATCAAAATCAGATCAGCAGTGTCTGAAATATTGCACTGATGGTCGAATGAGCAAACAAACAAACAAACAAATAAATAAAGGGAAGGAGGCCGATCCGTAGTCCAACATCAGAAACATCCCGTTCCTAAACTACTAGGACCATGGGGAAGCGACTTGAGCACTTCCTGATTTGAACACAATGTAAGGGAAGCCTTCTGGCCTGGGGCAACATGAGGCAGGACTACATGGGGCCTCTTGCTATGTGATCTGGGAGAAAGTCAACAGTTTAGTTTTCCTATCGCTGTGTGGCAGGACCCCAGGTCAACAGGAACACAGGGAGTGTAAGAGATAGAAACATGGACGACTAATAACCTGTGTGTGTGTGTGTGTGTGGTATGTGGGAGTATATATAAGGTTTTAGGGTGTAAATCCTATGTACTAATAACCTCTGTGTGCCCATGTATGTGTGTGTTAGCGGGTGTAGAAGATAGAAATATATAGCTTAGCACTAATAACCTCTGTGTGTGTGTGTGTGTGTGTGTGTTTGTGGGTGTGTGTGTGTGTGTGTTTAACATTTGTGTGAGCACGGGAGGCAGCAAAAGGCCCTTCTTCATATATAAGGAAATCACATACATTCAAAAACAAGGCAAACAGCAACTTATCTTAAACACAAACAGACATCCAATATAAACACTATTTACCTGACTCTCCTTTATCGTAGTACTGATAGGTGCCAATATCCGTATCTGTGGGGTGAGAGAGAGAGAGAGAGAGAGAGAGAGAGAGAGAGAGAGAGAGAGAGAGAGAGAGAGAGAGAGAGAGAGAGAGAGAGAGAGAGATGAACATCTAGCTGTCAGGAAAAAGCAGAAGACAGATCAGCAATTTTGCACCGTGGGATAAACAATCGCTATCAGCCGGTGGCCTGTCCCGTCTGCCTGCACCACGGTTAAGATAAGACCCTGGGAGGGAGGGAGGGGTGGGGTGTGTGTGTGTGTGTGTGTGTGAGAGAGAGGAGAGGGTGGAGGGGGGGGGGGTCTCTGGACCAAAATGGAGGGGGCAGAGGGGTATTAATAAAGACAGGAGTGTGCCTTAACCCACCTCACCCGAGGGACAAGGCCCCGCTTTATACACACATACGCACATTTGCAACATATATACACACACAATCACCATACACATGGACGCACACACAGGCAGACACATGCACACACACACACACACACACACACACATCCAGTATGCTTGCAGCATACACACACATATACACACACAAGCAGACGCACAGACGCAGAGAACAACTAAAACAATGACACCTCTAACGTACACATAACATGCCCGCACGTGTACATGCTGCACATACAAACACAAACGCATATATATTGGTACACACACACACACAAACATACACACACACACACATACATACACAAACTGCTGAGCTGAGCTTTTTTTGCCGTGTTATTCCTGCAGGCCTAAACCAAATGCAGCCAGGCTCTGATTCTCACAACACATCGTTTCTTTATCGCTCCACTACTGCTGCTACTGCTGCTGCTCCTGAGGCCAGGTCACACTAATACAACAGGAGAGCTGATGGCGGACACACACACACACACACACACACATACAAACACACACACATATACACGTGTACACACGGATACATGCACTCACACACACACAAACACATTTCTGGATCCTAAGAAGACTAGCGGTCATTAATGAAATTCCTAATAAAGAAGCAACTAACATGCATGCAGACATTATGTGCACACAGCCACACACACAAGCATATACATGTGCACACATATGGACACGTATGCACACAAACATACACACATAAACACACACAGACACACAAATGTCTGCATTCCTATAATTGTGAGGACCTTCCACTGACTACAATCGTTCCTTAAGTCTTAACCCTAATCTTTTTCAGCACTACATCATGTTTTTTAAACTGTAAGAATGGTTATATGGTTTCTAAATAGTGAACGCGTGTTGCACTTCTGGCCGCACCTCAATCAGTGACGTCAAGGCAGGTATTTCACCTTTGGCAGCATCAAATGCTTTGCGACCAGAAAATTGTTGTCACCCCCAAGTAGAGATGGGTAATCTGGTATCACAGAAACACACCCCATATTTACTCTTGCTCCACCAAACGTTTTTGCATCTTTCAAAATTGTGTAAGCAAAGACTCAAGTCTCATAACCCACACCACTACATGCCTAAACTTAACCTATAGTAAACTAAACCTAATCCTAATCTAACTCTAAACCCAAGTCCTAACCCTAGTCCAATCAAATCATCCAACAAAATGTCCTCACTTTGGAGGATTTTTCTCATCTTTGGACATTTGGTCCAAACAAAGAAAAACAAGAACACACACATGGTGCTATTTTTTCATAAAAGTGGAAAAAAACCCACTTGGTTTTCATAGAATTCCAGTTGGTTAGCTGTAGCCTAAAGGTTAGAGAAGTAAGATGAGTATGTCACCAGTTCAAATCTGAACCTCTACTGAAAATCTGTGGGTTAAATTAATAAAGAACACCCTTACTTATTTAAAAAGAGTATGTATACTCAGCAAACATTCCCTACATAAACACAGGTTGTACACACACACATACACAGCATGCTATCCTTTCATTAAGACCCTAAAATCTATTCGTTTTGTACTATCATAGTCAGTATACTACATTCATTTTGTCTTGTGTGAGTTGCCTTATTGAATCTATACTCTGTTTTTAAAGCGGATGTATATGACGAAAGGAAGGTGGTGATAGGATGCGTCACACCTCACCAACCAAGCCTCCTCGCTCAGATGTATCCATCCACAGTTTTCCAAGATAGCAGAACACACACAGCGGGAAAAAACAAACAAATAAGGATATGTCACCGTCACGTAGGATATACACCCTGTCATACCTTATACACACAGAGACACACACACACACACACACACACACACGTCAGCCTCCGAGAGACACTATCTTCGTCTAAAGCTCAGCAGACTGTGAAAGACGAGACAGAATGGAAGGGAGGGGAAAACAAGAAAATGGAGAAACAGAGCATTTTCGTCTGACAGAGGAGATGGACTGATAGGTGGCGAGGAGGGCAAAACGCACAAAAAGTGTCAGGCAAGTCAAACTTAGACCCCGCCCACCAGGCCCGACAAGGCAGGGATTGGCAGTCAGTCAGCATTCGTCGATGTAGCAATAAGCACCGCTAGCTGTGCTTTACTGGAACAATCAACACAGCTGAAATGCATCGTCCACTATTCAGATTGCTTGACCGAAACAACCTGTTATATAATATAGAACAATGCAGCCAGTGGAACAATAAGCCAAGTGGGTTTGCGTGCTTGTTGTGTGTTTCAGGCTGAGACGTATTGGTAATATGTTCAGTACTTGCACTTTGGCAATGCAAGAGCAAAGTAATTGTGTCAGTAAAACTTCTTGACTTGGACTGAACTGAACTGAACTTAATTGATGTGAATAAAGAGAAATCAAGGTCAGTTGTGGGTTTGTTTGGTGGTCCTTGGATTTACCTTGAGGAGAGGAAGAGGCGTGACACTGTGATTATTAACCATGTTTTGATTGAATTTTCTTGTGTGAGTCTGATTTCTGTTCAAACACCGGTGCCTTCAATGATAAACTCGAGGGTTTGTTTTCTGGAAAGAGCACTAGCGAGCATTTCAGCGGTACACTAAGACATAGCCAGAATGTAATTGGCTGATGACGGGCAATGTTGCCTAAAGCTCAGTTTTCCATCGTTAACAAATGTGGAAATGTGGCACCCTTAGTTAACATTGGTCAGCATTGGTCTTAGAAAATAAACAGATGCCCACTGACCGGTTTCTTGTGGTCTGAACGCACGATTAGAGATTATGCTAATCAATTAAACATCAAACACTGTACAATCCATGTTAAATGTTGTAAGACGCTGCAAAGAATGCCATATATAATGCAATCCACTGACATCAATATGGCCTTTATTGCATATTTCCAACAACATGAGAATTTGAAGTGAGTAAAGAGAAAGTGAAGACAGAGGGAGAATAGGTGATGAATGAGAGTGCAGTCAGATTGGAAAAGTAGATATAGTAAAGATAGAGAGAAGGTGTGAAAACAAAGTGAGTGATGACAGAAACAGAGCGAGAGAGAGCAACAGACAGAGTGAGAGAAAGAAAGAGAGATGGAGGGAGAATGAGAGACAGAGAGAGACAGAGGGGAAAGAGAGATTGAACATGGTGATAAGTGCTACCTTTGACTTGGAGTGAGCTCTTGGTGGACCACAAGTGTAGCTCAGCCAGGCAGAACGCCATCTGACGAAGGAGCGTAACCCGAGTCTGCACAGAGAGAGAGAGAGAGAGAGAGAGAGAGAGAGAGAGAGAGAGAGAGAGAGAGAGAGAGAGAGAGAGAGAGAGAGAGAGAGAGAGAGAGAGAGAGAGAGCACAAGTGAAAAAAGGAGACCAAACACAAGCACAGATGCATATCTTGACGAGACGAGTGTGTAGATTGACATAAATAGGCCTAAGGGTCAAACAAAGCATGCATGTAGGTGTGTGCGCACGCACACACACACACACACACACACACACACACGTATTAAGAGTCATCTTTCAAATCACTTATTTCCCTGTTATATTCCTTTGTAATTTTAATTCATGCCTGTAATTTTAATTCATGCCTGGCATTTTTATTTTTTATTTTAAGGGCTTACATTTATTATTTATTTCTATTGTCTGTGGAGGGCTTTTTAACTATGTTCTGAAAGGTGCTATGCAAGTAATGCAAGTAATAATAATGGTGTAATAGTGTAACAGTAGCAGTAATAGTAGTAGTGGTAATAGTAGCAGTAGTAGAAGTAGTATGAATATGAAATAAATGTACATTGCATGCATAAACTCTTAAAAACAAAGACAGACATACCCATACACACACTCACACACACACCCATGAACTCAGGTTGACATCAAGGCGAGGTCACGGGCGGCGATGCCTGCACCTACAGTCACACATCACAGGCGCACAGTGACGGACACACACTTTGGAGCTGACAGCCAAGACAAAGCAGGCAGCATTCCACACACATCACTGTCTGCTAATGAAGACAGGACAGGTCTAAGACAGTCGCCGGCTATTCTCCCTTCTCTCCCACAGCCTTTCTTCTTCTACTACTGTAGGTTAACTTCAGTTCCTGGAGGTTTAAGCCGTTGTTTGCTTCTAGTGCGATGAGGCTTTGGAATGAACACAAGGGATTTGTACCTGAGCCGTCCTCTCAGTGGGGTTTCCCAGTAGCACTGATGGTTGTTTACTGTACAGTATGTTACTGATGTATTTTGCTCTGTCTGTGTGTGTGAGCAGTATCCTCACTGCACTTTGTTGTTCTGTGTATTGGACCACTTGTGGCGTTGCAGTGATAAAGGAATTCCCCACTGTGGGATCAATACAATGTTACCACTACTATTACTTTTATGATTACTGCTACTACTACTACTACTACAACTGCTATTATGAATATTGCTATTGCTAAAATAATATCGGACTATTACTGATATTGCTTTTTAAAGCTGATATTGGACGATACCATTAGTCTGCTGATATATCGGCGCATCCCTACTACCACTGCTATTAGTACCAATACTACTAGTACTACTACTACTTCCACTACTACTGCTCCAACTATTGCCATTACTACTACTACTGCTATAAAAACTGCAAATACCACCACTACAAACTACTACTACCACTATCACTACTATAAGCCCTATTACTTCTACTAGTAATACTGACACAACTAGTAGTGCCACTACTACTATTACTACTACTACACTCTTAAAAAGGACATCATTTTTAACTGTGAAGCTCCATGTGTTGTATTGAGATGTACCTGTGTTTTGTTTGTGAAATATGCTGTTTGATTTGTAAACCTGAAAAACCCATAAATAAATCATAAAAAAAAAAAAAAGGACATAATTTTTAACACATCTGTGTGTTGTCTTTGTGGTACTTTTCAACACATGTTAATAACTATACATTTTAACAGAACATTTGTTGTTTTTAATATATCCTGTGCTGGAAAGTAACACCAATGTGTGTTGTCCCAAATAATAAACAAAGATGTATTAAAATCACAGTGTATTACTTCTACCAAGGCTGCAACTACCACTAATAGTGCTACTACTGCCACTACTACTTGATTGTCAGTGTGAAAGCATCAACTCCATTAAGTCAACCCTGCAAAAATAAACCCTGGTCATGATCAGGACTCAGATCAGGTCTGCTTTTGAAAACATTATGGAGCGACAGCCCATAAGACATTCCCGAGGCTCGGTGTGAATTACCTCCTACAGGGGATGGACCCAGATCAGCATAGCATAATATGTGAGAATATGTGAGAGGAGTATACATTAGACACAGGCCATTTCAGAATCTCTGTTCAGTTTAGCACAGGTGTGACTCTACTGCTGTGTCGGACATTCATTTCTCTATCTGTCCAGCTAATGCTTGGAAAGGATCCTCTCCTCCTCTCTATCCTCTCTCTCTCGTTAACGCTGAGAGGGGACTCTCTCTTATCTTTCCCCCTTTGCTCCTGCTGGTGTGGGGGGGGAAAAAAAAATCTAATTTTGCCACTCAACCCCCAAAACTACAAGTCCCGACAAAAATACACACAGATAACGCCGGGTGCCATGGAAACGCTGGGGCCAGCACGGCAGCAGCGCCGTAACGAGTTTACTGACATAAGAGGATTCTTTCATCCTCTCCTAACCAGCTTTTTTATAGGAAGTCAGCCCTTTTGGAGGGAAAACCTCATTTCAGCCATCTTTCATTTAGTTATTGCCAGCTCGGCCGGCCTAAAAGTTCTTGAGACCTTGTTCTGCGGAGCTGTCGGGGTCTCAGGGAATTTATGGCAGAATAGAAGAAACAAGGGGGCTGACAGAGATACAGAAAATGAGAGAGCAAATGGGTGAGTGTGTGTGCGGCAAAGGCAATGCTATGTGTGTTCATGAGCAGTGTGACCACATAGGTATCCAGGCAGGTGATGGAGAGAGAGAGAGAAACACACACACAGACACAGACAGAGAGAGGGGGGGGGGGGGGGGGGGGCTAGGCTGAGGTGTTGTTGGTGTGTGCTTAGGTAAATGGTAACTGAAGATGGGTCCATTCACAGTGACTGCCATTCTTCTACGCTGTCACATCCAACACATCAGTATGTTTATCTAGCAACTTCACACTCCAAGCTCCCTGACTGACACACACACACACACACACACATTACAAAGATACATACAAACACATACACAGGCAGTCCTCAGTTGCATACTCTGTCATCTCTCAAACCTGAGGTAACGCCCACACAAGCATGATTATTACTTTAACCACTATATGGACTTAGTTTAAAATAACGTAGACGTACCCATTTTTCATTCATATCAAACCACATCTGCACTCACACACACACACATACACACATGTAAAGATGCATGCACGCATAAACATACACGCACACTGAGATGACGGACAGTCATGTCTCAAAGATCATAAAATTGTCAAAATCTACAAGACTGGCGCAGTTAAATGTGCTCACGCGCTTGCATGCACATACACTCACATGCACAAACATACACACTCACACATGGACATACACACACTAAGACACAGACGCACTTAACGCACAGACACACACACATGCACATGTACTGTATGTATGCACACAACACGGACACAAACACACACGCAGCGTGTCGCACAGGTCCTGGACAGCTGCCACACTCATTCTAATCTCTGGCTGGGGGTTGCTGTGGGTTACCTGTCCCCCCGCAGTGCTTTGTGGGGGTGGAGGGGGGGTGTGGGAGGTGGTGGGTGTACAGAGGGCTTGGGGGGGTCTAGGTTATTGTATCCTGTCTTTACACTGGTAAAGAGGCTGCTTTAACATCAAAGGAGGGGAGGGAAAACATACGACTCCTCTTTCAAAGACAGTCCACAGGAACTACGACCTTGTCTGCTCTCTGTGTCTCTTTCTCTTTCTCTCTCTGCTCTTCTTTGACTGTCCCCTCTGGGCGGTTACCAACTGCGAGAGTGTGTGTGTGTGTGTGTGTGTGTGCACAGAAGAAGAAGAGCAAAATAAAGTGTCTTTGTATGAATGTGCTTGTATATGCGTGTGTGCCAGAGAGAGACAGGGAGAGCTTTATGTAAATACTTATTTGAGACTGGTTCTCTCAGAGAGAAAGAAGAAGGGAGAGAAACAATGGAAGCCTTTCTAAGATATCCAGTTTGCAGTCCTGTCACATCTTTCTCTCTCTCTCTCTCTCTCAACTGCCAGAACTCAAATAAATATTTGTGTAAAGCTCACAGAATTAACATTGAACAATTGTTCTACAGGTACTCCAAGTCCACATAAGGACAGACCGTTTCCGGCTGCAGGGGGGGGTCCAGGTGAATCCAGGGGGATCTTCAGTTAACGCCGCATGCCTCAAACTTGCGACTAATAATGATCATCTGATGAATAAAATAATAATGTCCCCTCTCATATCAAATCAACCCGCTTGGGAACAGCGTAATCAGAATCACATGACTTTTACTGATGTGTTGACTGTGGACATCTTTACAAAAACACTCATTTCATGTGCTTTCAGGACAAAACCATTCAGCTAAGCTCTCAGAAATGTCACAGGAATGTATTTGGCTGCACTTGAGTGTGTTTGATTTAAGTGGGGGAACCAAACAGGTTGTATGGGCCTGAAGACAAGATACAGAGGGAGATGAAGAGATGATGATGAGAAGGAGGAGGAAAAAAAAGAGAGAGGCCGGTGGTGGGAGAAAGACATCTGAAATCTCCTCATTGATTTTGCCCGGTGAAAACTCTCCTTGGCCAAGGTGAGAGGAAAGCGTACGGTGTGGCAGGAGGGACAATCAGCTGCCCCACAATTATACTAGAAAAGCAAAATGAAGTGAAAATTTTACCTCATTAGAACAGTATAGATTTACTAGACTACTTACTTAATTGATTGATCAATGAAAATGAAAGCAACAAAGTTTAAATGGTGAATTGACCTATTGTGGAATTTTGAGATTTCATTGTCCATTAGTGGAAAAAGGGGCTTTTGGAGTTGGGAGAGGAACTCAGTAGGGCTGCAAATTCTCATTCTCAAGTCTCATTTCCACAATTAATAATCCAATAATATTGGCATATCAGCAGTACTGAAACATTTTATTTCATTTACATTCACTACATTTGAAAACAATAGATGTTGACAGAAGACGCCAAACATGCCGTAAAGAAATGTTGTTCATCAAATCGTGAAAATTAATAATCATCACAATATGAAGCAAAATAATCTGAATTATTTTAGCCCTAGTCCTCAATGATGCAAATTGGTTTTGGGACGGCAGGATGGCCAGGCGGTTTGAGAAACCGTCCTGGAACTGGAAGGTCACAGGTTTGATCTTCGCAACAGCCAATGAAGTTTACAATGTAAAGAAATCAATTATCCATATATGTAACTGAACTGATGTAGCTATAGCCAATATCCACACTGCTAAACATTTCAGAATAAATAACTGGTTAATATAATTTTTCCTAAAATTTTTTTTTACCTGTCCATTAAAAAAGAAGTCATCTCTGCATCGGTGCTGATGGCTTGCTGCTCCTTGAGGTGTTTCCTTTGAGTAAAGGCAACGCCACTATTGATTCTTGTTTAATTGCACTGCTTATCACTCTGCTTTTTTGCTTGGAGACTTTCCACAGATCTTTTTTTCTGGAAGGCTGACAGTGGAGGCGGTGAAGCCGACCCCTGCAGCGTTGCCTCTGCCATACTACACTGCAACTACTACAATCCTAAATGCCCCGCGGACTGCTTCCTTTCCTTGTTTTCCTAATACGCAAAACACATCACTTCCTGAGCGCCAAGAGGATTTCATGCGACTGGTCGTTTCGGCCTGCCTGGACTCATACAGGCAAAACCAGGAGGGTCTCATGCATCGCCGACTGGCGGCTTTTCTCTTGTTCAGCCAAAACACATCGGCAATGACAATGTTACTCTTCAACTCGGGATCTGATCGGGCTACTTACAGCGCAGGTTATGTTGCAATGGATGTGAGGTCATAAGCGAGTAGGTTGAAATTTGGCGATCACCCCAGGGTGTGTCAGGGCCTCGGTCCAGGTTTGGAGGCTCCTCTTGAGGCTTGGCCAAAGCAGGAGAGCCCCGGGCTTCACTGGAACAACAGAGAGACAGGCCCAAAATGAAGGCAGGTTCAGAGACATGATTTTGTTTGACATCTCAAGAATCCTTTCTCACAGGTATGCACACTCTCTCTCTCTCTCTCTCTCTCTCACACACACACACACACACACACACACACACACACACGCCAGAGGCAGTGCTGTCAGCAGGCGCAGTGGTCCCATCAGTGCGGGGAGAGTGATGTGGTAAATTACAGGGTTAAAGAGCTGCCATAGGGTGACTGACACAAGGCCATCACAGCCCTGCCATGTCCCCCCCATCCCCCCAACACACACCCACACACACACACACACACACACACACACACACACACACACACACACACACAGCTTCATTACCTATCACACAAACCCCCATCTCTCCTTATTTACCTCACTCTGTGTAAGCTTTAGTCTGTCTCTCAGTCTTTTATTCTCTCTTTTCTCTCTCTTTTTGCTTCGCGCTCTTTCTCTGTTTAAAGCTTTGTGACTTTTCCGATCATCTTCTTCTTCCTTTTTTCTTCTCTTACAAATGCATTTTAAGCTTTTTGACTTTCTCTGCAACCTTTCTCTCTCCTCTTATAATTTTCACTCTCTTCTTTGTGTTTTCTTTTGCCTCTCTCAGTGTTTTTGTCAGTGTTTTAGTTTTTCTGACTTCCTCCACAACCTCTCTCTCTCCTCTCTTGTCGTTCTGTCATCGATGCCCTCTCACCTACTCACCTATACAAACTTGGCAAACACGCCGAACTTACAAAGAGCAAACGACATCCAGAAAGAGAGAGAGAGAGAGAGACAGCTAGGCTAACAGTATGTAATTGTGAGTGTATGAGTGTGTGTTTGTGGGTTCTTTCCAATCTGAGGTGCCTTGGAGTTGCTGCCAAGTCTCAATCAAAGACTGCATGAGCGGATACAGTCATGCTTTCAGTAAACACACTCAGGCACTCAACTCTGTCCTCCGTTGCATACACTCCTATCTCTAAACTTCTGATATGTGAAGTAACACAGCACACAAACACGTATGTATGCATGCAAAGGCGCACACACACACACACACACACACACGGTCCTCCGATGCATGCTCTCCTATCTCTTAACCTTGTGATACCTGAGGAAATGTGCACATACACACATTTACATACATATGAAAGCGCACAGGCACCAACACACACAAGCTCTTATCTGTCTCCTTGAGGGAGAAGTCTTCTAGCTCCCACTCTCCTATCGGAACAAATTTTTTTTTTAAAAAACAGAAACACGACAGAATCCCAAAACAAAAGAGACGAAGAAAGAGAGAGAAACTGAGAGGGAAAAAAACCCCAGATAAAACAAAGAATCCAAGCCATGAAATGTGTCCAATGCAGCAGAGCAAAGCATCATGGGATGGCCGAGGCCGCTGAGAGAATAGATAAGGTGTGTGTGTGTGTTGCACAGAGAGGGGGAGAGAGAGAGAGAGAGAGAGAGAGAGAGAGAGAGAGAGAGAGAGAGAGAGAGAGAGAGAGAGAGAGAGAGAGACTTGAGACTATACGGGTCTCAGGAAAAGACTTTGGCTTTTTACACAATAGGTAAGTCTAAATATAATAGTCAAATAGTCTCTCCTAATACAGTACAAACCTATTAAGTCCGCTTCAGCCATGCAAGGGAGATATAGGTGAATGATGCAGGTTACAGAGGAATGTTAATGCAATAGGTAGCTTTGGCCAAGCAATCTGATTGGTCAAAGACGCTGATGATAATTCCCATAAAGCACAGCTAACCAGTGAGCTGCTTTGCAATCTTTCTGTCTTTAGTTTCCTCCTATTTATTATTCTTATGCATGTATAGAAACTTTGAAGAAAACCGTTGCAGCCACAAGACATGTTGCGTGGGTGCGCGCTTTTTCTCGAACTCTTGCTTCGCTATCACTATTCCTCTCTCCCCCTACACGTGGAACCCACAGCTGGACACAACAAACTCGTCACCCGTCCTCTTGGGGGGTTGTCGAAAGGCATTCTGGGAAACATAGGAAATCACTAACGGAAGTAGTCAAAGTAGACGAGGCAGGTTGAGGGAAAGTGGGTACAACAAAAAAGTGAATTACAAGATTTCATCACAAAATAACTTTTGCATTGAACATCACAGAGCGATGATATATAAGTGTTCTCTTCTTCTCTGTCTCTCTCTCACTGTCTTTCTATGTCTCTCTCCCTCTCTCTCTCTCTTTCCATCACTCTCCTTCAGTGGTTACGGTGAGGACCTAAGGCGTTACAGAACTCGACCCGCTGAGAGAGAAGAAAGACAGAGGCAGAGGGAGAGAGGATGAAGTCAAGACTAGGTTCTTCAGAGTGGAAGTGCTGTGAGGCCTGGCGGCAGTGTTCACACACACACACACACACACACGCACGCACACACACACGCACACACACACACACGCATGTCTTCTCGACTGTCCCATTACAAGAGAGTGGGTGGTGGAGGAGAGTGGAGGGTGGGCAAAGTGGCGCCAGGCAGCACGCCGCAACCTCTCACACACACACACACATACACACACATACACACACTCCTGAGTCCCACGGGAGCCCATTCAACAGTCGGTGGAAGAAGAATAGAGGTGATGGACAGGCAGAACAAAATGAGGTAAAGGTAATACTATTCAGGAGAGGTGACGGGTACAGTCGCTCTGCATGTGTGTGTGTGTGTGTGTGTGTGCGTGTTTTACAGGACATGTCAATCAGTAGGAAAATGAAGCCAGAGTGACATGGCCGCTGGGCGAGTCTCATTGTCGAGTGATGGAAGTATGTGTGTCTATGCGTCTAAGTATGTGTGTGCGCTTGTTTGTGCACACGAGTGTGTATGTGTGTATATACAAGAAAATAGTAGATCACTTGGAGTGAGATTCCAGGTGTGGAGGGCACACTGAGGTGAGGAGTTGAAGAGTTCAGAGGAAAAGACAGAAAGAGAGACTGTTGATGTTCTTTAATGAAACATCTCACAACAAAAAGGAGGAAAAACTAACTAAAAACACCTTAAGACTCCAGTGGTTCCACAGTACTGCCTTGTCAATATGTCTCTGCACCAAGACACAGTCCTGTACATTTATTATACATGGCGATTAAAATGATTTTCAACAATTAGGTTAGTTAAACAAATATACTGCTATATATCTATTTTGGAGAAAAAACATTACCCAATGTTTAGTTCATTTTTTCTAGAATATCGCCTAGAGGATTCAGTTTGTAAAAGTGTTATTTTGTTAGCCAGGGACTTCAGTTACCTCCTTAAAAAGTAATAATTCTTTAAAAAATGAAAATTTGATTAAAAAAAAAAAAAAAATGTGCTACCAAGCATTTAAAAGAACTGCTGTCACTCCTTACAAATGGAAGATATCTAATTTTGGAACCAAATTCTTAAAAATAGCAAGTGATGTATTGATTTATGTTGGGTATTCCCACCAAAATTATACATCAATAGTAACCTCTACTGACACAATTAGGCCTATTTGTTCAATATCCATCTATGTGGAATATTTGGTTCCTCTCAAGACCTCTCTTAATCAGGGAGGGAGTGTGTGGTGTGTGTGTATCATAATTGATCATTACAATAAAAATATCAAAAACAAATAAGCAAATGATGATAAATAATCAGCATTATAATTTTAGACGTAACCATGCAGCTCTAGCGTGTCTGTGTGCGAGTGAGTGTGAGAAAGAGAGAGAGAGAGAGAGAGAGAGAGAAATAGAGAGAGAGAGAGAGAGAGAAATAGAGAGAGAGAGAGAGAGAGAGACGGACGCAGAGAGACAGAGAGATGAGTGGAGGCTCCTCTAAGCAGATGTGTAAACGTCATTAGAGGAGGTAATGGAGGGAGGCAGGAGGAGAGAGGGGGGAAAACCTACTCCAGCAGAGGTATTTACCCAACGCCTGGAGCAGAAACACAAACACAGCACCAGTAATGACTGAGACAGAGAGGGAGAGAAAGAAAGACAGAGTCAGAGAGAGAGAGAGAGAGAGAGAGGGAGAGAGAGAGAGAGAGAGAGAGAGAGAGACGTTTGGTAGAAAATGTGCAATCAGGTCTTTATCATGCAGAAAACGGATTGTGACAGAGATTTGGAATAGAAAATGTATTACTGCAATCAGGGTTTGACTACGCCAAAAAAAATGCTTGAATCCGACCCATCGTATGGAAACTCGACCCTAAATTTCCAGATTCACTAGACCAGCGCTGGCCGTCTTTCACTCCTGTTCGGCTATTAGTCCTAATCCTGCCGAATGTTTCACTAAACGCCGAGTGCATCTGCCCTACAGCTACGCCCAAGGGCAGGAAAGGCAACACTTCCAAACCGGCGGCACAATTGCTGGCCGACTTCAAAGAGATTCTCGGGGACTATCTGCCTCTCCAGTGTCTGTCCCCTGTCACAGCGAAGGTGACGCGTGTCACGCCGACCGTGGCTTTGTTTATGTTGTTGGATTTACTTCCTTTAAAGCTGTTTGGTACCCTGTTGTTCGCCCCTCACCTCCTGACCACACACACATATATAAATACACACACACACACATAAACGCACACACAAAAACAAACGATGAAACATGTCTGCGTGCGCACACACATACATAAAACACAAAAACACATGCCGCCGCACACACACACAAATACCAACACACACATACTGTATGTACCGTCCATGTATACAAACATATGGACATACACACACACACATACACACACAACTCTGTTAAAGCTTAAAGGTCCAAACACACACACACACACACACACAACTCAGTTAAAGCTTTCAACAACCCAAACAAAAATGAGGTGTACACAAGCACACACTTACACACACGCATAGTCTCTCTCACACACACACACACACACACCTGTCAAAGGCTTGGAGAGAAGGGGTCCTTTAAAGTTGTTGTCAGATGCACAGAGCGAGAGGAACCCTGGCAAAACGAAAGGTCACGATCAACGTCCCCTAGACTTCTCAGCGGTCTTATTTCCCCGTCACACACTCACACACACGCTGTCTGTCACCTCTCAGACGAGGCCGTGACACTTCGGACACCTCTCGGCGGGCAGCGCCTCCCCCCGCCTCTCTCTCTCCCTCTGACAGGTTGACATGGCACAGACCGGTGGGACGTCGATGGCACTCTGACCGAGGGGTTTGTTCTCTTTTGCTGTGACCTCGGAGACGGCCGCCGGTGTCATATCTCCCTCCTCTACCTGCTGCAGTACGCTGCTGTCTTGAAGTAGAAATAAAAATCCCCTCTATCGTCTCTCCTCAGCTTTTATTTCCCTTCACCTGGCACTTGTCCATCATACTTGATAACTGCAGGGTCACAGGAATATTTTGTTTCCTCTAGTGTCAAGGCACTGCGGCTCTAACACTCGCACTCCTTACTATTCGTTGGTTGCAATGCGCACGATATAGAAATTTGAGCTCATTCTACTGTTTGCTCTGGACAGGAATGTCAGCTTAAAGATGCACTTTGCAATTTTTGCACAATAGCAGCGACAGGTTACTGTTTCAATTTCGAAGACTTCAATAAACAGAAATCATGTAACACGCATAGCATGCTCATGTTAACCCGAACAGTATGTGATCACTTTTAGACCAAAGAGACAACAGAAGCAAAAAAGCATTTTTGACATAAAGTGTCAAATGGAGTGCTCCCTTGCTGCTGTTTAGGAACAAGTTTTGTATTTCACGCTTAGGTTTTGATTCATCACTTCCTGTGTGTGAAGATTTCCCACCTGTAGCCATACCTGACACCAGAATTTCATTTGGGCAAGCATGCAAGTCCCATGATGATTAGTTAATCTGAGATTTCTTTAGCGGGATAACCCTTGTGCCTCAAAATGTTGTCCTGGTGGCTTAGCGAACCAGAGCGCACACCGCATCCTCGCCATGTTGTGAAATCAGATCTGACACATAACCTTTGGTGTATTTGATATTTTATATTTTTAGGCATTTAACTGACACTCTTATCCACAGTGCCTTACAATAAGAGAGCAAGTAGGGGCTCAATGTCTTCCTCGAGGGCACAGCGACGGGATACATGGCCACTGATGGACATATTGGTTGTTGAAAGGATTGAGACAGGGATGTTTTGGTTCCAGTTTCCCTTCTTTGTTCCTGTCTCTCTCCACGGTGCCTTACCTGGTGAACCAAATGTAAAATTTCATAAAAAGGATACCAAAGTTACCATGTGCAGTGACATAAGTTTTCTTCAATAAAGGTATACTGTACATAAGAACAGGAAAAACAACAAAAAATTTGCTGAGTCCTTTTTAACTAAGAGAGTTGGCATAGTAACCACAGTAACGGCTGGCCTTTGAACTTTTACAGTGTCCAGACACATTTTGAGCATTTGGAGAAAATGTCTGCCTGTCAGCGTGTAGCCTGGTTATTTGTCGCCTGTGGTAAGGGGTCAGTCAAGCTGCTGCTGAGGTTTGAAATCAGCAGAAGAAAGGAAGCACAAAATAAGACAATTGCACGCACACACACACACACACACACACACCTGGCTATTTTCCATCTGTCAGAGAGCCCAAACGCCCAGCCGTGCGTGAAAACAGGCCGGCCCTGCCCAACACTCCTCCTCAGAGGGTACAGTCATTATGGAACTCGAACGCCACGGCCTGCACCCCACGACACACACACACACACCACAGAAAAATATACCCATTCACTTAGACACACACACACATATACACTGTCAGTCACTGAGCCAGTGTGGTGCTCTGTTTGCCCCTGAGAAGTTCCTTGTTCACTTCATTTTGACAGACACACACACACATAAACACACACACACACACTCTCTCTCTCTCTCTCTCACACACACACACACACACACACACAAGAAGGGGAAATCCTAAAACGCTGATGTTCTGCTGTTCATTGAGGACAATAGCGGGGCCGTGCCTGTGCTGCTGGGTCAAGTCATGTCTTGTCAGACCCTGTATCCTCTTTCCACTGAGCCTGATGGTTAGGCGTACCACAGGGGCCTGTGCCGGGCCCCATGTTAAACACATTCACCCTGCAGTTAGACCTGTCTGACGTAAAGAGAAAAGGCTCGTCTTTCACATCAAACGGCCACACCACCCTACCCCACCCCTACAATTCAAACACAGTTCACAGGGTTTAGGTAGATGGTTACTGTTGACTGTAAGAAAGGAGGGAAAAGTGCGCAAAGCCTCAGCTAGGCCGTGAGGAAATTACAATTCAAAACTCAAAGATTTGTCCAACAGTGTTGTTTCTTCTATTTAGATGTTTAGAGGTGTTACAGGATATGAATCGAAGGCAATCCTGACCCAGATGTCTCTATCACGCATGGTCATTCTGGGGTCAAAAGAATATTTTGTTACATCTATTGTAAAGGCACTATGGCTCTGACACTTGCACTCCTTACTATGCTTGTAATGTTACCCATCTAGTTTATCCTACTTTTAAACTCATTGTAAGTGGATAAGAGTGTCAGCTAAATATCTAAAACCTAAAAAGTAAAAATGTGTCTAATTCATACAGAATTCTCTCCAGAGACTTGTGCCATACTGGCAACTTCACATGGTTTTTCCTTCACCCATTTTGCCATTTGTACATTTAGTCATCTCCATTAGAGACTCTGTGCAACAAGCCCTTGAGTGCTTACCAGTTAAAACAACACATTAAAACTGTCATCTGGGGGGTTAAAAGCAATTATTCAAACAGGGAAAGTGGCTTTGACAGATGATCTGCAACTTTGAGGCACTGCGTTGGTTTAAAAACGCCTACATGTGTTTCTACTGTAAAAATCCCACGTTTTACATTCAAGCTGCACTGAAGCTGCGCTGCTGCTCCGCCCACACAGTGCGTATATACCTCATGTAGGTGACATGTCAGAAACTGTCAATGATTAAGCCTAATCAGAAACGAATAAGCATATCAGAAATAAGCTAAATTAAACATTGTTATTTATGCCTACTGTTTTAAACTGAAAATACTCATCCATGCTATTGTTAGAAGCGACGCTGCACCCCCACCCAGCACTCATCATGGTAGGAGCAGATACTGAGGAGCTTAAGCCATCATCACCGTCGTACTCACCGTACCCTGATGTCAGTCTCAACCCTATATGCAAGCTTCTGAAAACATACACACATACACACACCAACATGAGACCAGCCCTGTGAAGCACTTCCTGTTTGTGTGTGTGTATGTGTGTGTAGACGATCTTCTTAGACAGTGTACGAATTAGTGTGTGACCATTGTGACATTTTTTCCCACCACCATTCTCTCTAACGTGTGACAGGCCCTTCACACACACACACACACACCCCCGCCCCTTCCCCTACCATACGTGTACACAGGCTTAACGCCGTCTGGGCGGGCCGATCCCGCCGGCCCACCGTCGGCACGGCAACGAGCGCTATCCTGGCTAACATCTGCTGCACGACCCGGGGCCACTCAGAATGGGCCTTAATCCCCACACAGCCATGTTGTGGGGGAAAACATTCTTTCCTTTTAGCGAGTGCAGACAAACAGGAACAAGCGGTGTTGCTGGTAACCTGCAGGCAACCGGGCTCTCGGAAGGACCCGGAATGTTGCCGGTGCGCGCCCCCCAATTGTGCCGCGGCCCATTATGACTGTGCAGAGGGGTGTGACCGCCAGCATCGGCGGCGAGTTTGCCGTCACCGGTCCAGTTGGATGGATTTGGGTTTTGAGGTTAATGAAAGGTGGTGCTAGTGGGCTGGGTAGGGTGGGGTGGGGGTGTGGGGGTGGATGGGGGGGGGGGAATCTGTCGGTCGGCCTGGTGTGCGAAAACAACAGCGGCGTTGATAAAAATGTGAACCACCTTTTCCCCCTGATGCGAGTTTGCTGCCCGCCTCAGCGCTGCCACGTCAACGGCTGTGGTTCCAGGATACTGTTGCTGCCGCATTTTCGGTCATCCTTCAGTGAGTTTAAAAAAAAGTGTGTTTGTTGCTGTCAACAGCAGAGGGGACGGAGAGCGGGCTTTCAGTTAGGAATACAGATACAGCAAGTCAACCTGTGGCAGTTTGGTGCCCCCTTGTGGCTACAGTCATCAAAAGTAAGCACTCTACTGAGCTTTTGACTGTTAAACAACACATAGAAACACATAAACACACACACACACACACACATAAAGACCCACACTCACACCAACACATACACACACCAAGAATCGTTGAAAGTCATCATAACATGACAAATGAACATATCAACTCCTCACCTCTCTGGAACAAGCCATGCCATGATCCTCCATATTAGTGTTTCTGATAAAGATCTTATGAGGTGGTGAGAGGCAGCGGAAATAAAGAGTCGGCCCCATCAATCAGTCCATCAGCCGCTATGAAATATGTATTTGTCTTAATATGGAGCTTTGATTCCATCAAACCCATTTCACGGGCCATTTCCCTGTGCAAACACCTCAGGGAGACGGAGAGAGAGAGTGTGGGTGAGGCTCGCTCAGAGGAAGAAACACTGAGGATGGCGGTGTGTGTGTATTATAAGATTTAATTGAATAGTTCTGCACCAGTGCCAAGAAGTTAGTTAGTGTGTTTGCAGAGGAGGTCTGCGTTCCTTCTGACTGAGGGCTTGGTTGTTTTGTTTTCCAGAGCAAGCCGACACTTGGCCGGAGCCAAAGTCCCTCTCAGGTTTCCAACACAGAGAGACAGTGAGGGAGAAACACAGAGAGGTAGTAGGTAGGTACATCAAGGCAGATTGGAAACATTCGTACGCCTCCGGGCCTTGTCTTAAAAGTGCCAAAGCCACACAATCACAACAGCTCAAATGGATCTGCGGGCTATTTCTGGAGGCTACTCTTTCATGAGAGCTCAACTCAATGTGCAATGTGCGAAGGGGTATTCGGAGGATGTGCTCTGCTTACGCAAGAAGGAAAATGGGGCCTGGAAAAAAAAATAGCTTTCAATATGAGAAGGGGATCATTAAAGGTAAATGTTAAGCCTGTTGAAATGAAAGGCTACATGGATTGTATAGGAATTAAATAGGCCTAATTGTGATTAAAGGCCTAACACAACTATGAATCTAAGACATTTTGATACTTAGAATAGCTCATTTAGCTTAGTAACTTTGATATTTAAACTTAATGACTTTGAGACTTTGATACCTGATGGTTCCCCAAGCCTAATAAAAAGCCTATGGGCCTATTTACCTGTACATACTGTACTATGAGCATTTTTTACCTTTATTTATCCAGTAAATGTTTGCTGAGCACATTCATACAGTTACACACATTCACACCTGGCAGCTGCCCAGTACAACACCAGTCTTCTACTGTTGGCCACTGCGCAGCAACACTGGAGCAGTTGGTTGGTTGAGTGTTATCCTCATTGACTTCCCTCAACCAGATTTTCCCAGACAGCCTGGGGATTCAAACTGGCAACCTTCCCATCACAAGCCCACTTCCTTAAGACTAGGCTACCGCTGCCCCAGCAACTGCCTGGTGAGTGTCTTCACCACAAATCCATCAACACACAGAGTTTCCAAGTGCTTTTTAAAGCAACATCCAAGGCTGATAAGTTCGCCTGAGTAACTGCAGCCATACACTGACACCTAGTGTCCTCTTCTGGTTACTGCAAATTAAAGATGGCAGTCGACAGAGTCAGGACAGGAACTTACTGTAGGTCCATTGGAAACAACACAGCCATTGTCTGTATCACAGTGCAGCTGAAAATGGGACACTAATCATCCTCCACATCTGATCAGCAGCCTCATCAACTAATCTAAGAGAAAAACATGACACTCACTGCTAAGATACAGACATGCCACACAGTGAAAAGGCTGATGGCTCGGGATACCGAAGTTGATCATGATGGGAGATAGTGATGACGATGATGTAATTATCTGCTCGGTGTGTGTGTGTGTGTGTGTATGTGTTTATTTGTGTGTGCGTGTGAATGCAACCCGCTATCTTACCAAGTCTGTTGGTGCATTGCGAGGGCTATTTGGTCTAGCGAGGTAGATAAGGGGCCGATAGCGAGGCCGGTGTGTGTGTCGGCTATCTGCCTGCTAGCTGCCGACTTACAGGGTCACTCGGCTGCGCTCCGCGGGGACAAGTGGAGGAGCAGAAGAGGAGGAGATAAAGAGAGGAGAGGAGAGGAAGGGTGGAGATGAGGGAGTGGAATAGGGAGGTGAAACGACGAAGGAACAAAAGAGGAGGAGGTGGAGTGGACAGGGGGACAGGGAGAAGGGTCAGCGGGGGAGATAGAGGAGAGAGACGTGCTGCTCTCCACGCCGTCACACACTTATCAAGATTTTCACATGGCAGCTGCAGGCCTCGCTGAGCTCTGTGTGTGTGTGTGTGTGTGTGTTTATGTGTGCACATGCATGTGTATGTGTGCGTGTGAACAAGATATTGCTGAGCTCAGAGTGTGTGTACACTCCATATATGTGTATGTATGTATGTGTGTGTAGTTCAGTATTTGTGTGTGTGAACTATCCCCAGTCCCATCTCTTCTGGGGGGCTCCAGGTTTCGGTGGGTGGGACAAAACACCCACAATGCCGATTGTTTTCACAGCACACACACAGAGGATCAGGCCGGCATGGCAAACTGGCACCAGATATTATCGTGTGCGCTGCTGTCGTTTTTGGTTTCATTCTGATTTCCTTTTTACAAAGAAGAAGAATGCCTAATCCCCCCATGTCAACCTGGCTGGGGTGACTGCCAGAGACAAAAATAAACACGGGAATCTAACTTGTCAAATAGCAGTTACGGCGCCGACAGACTCTTTGAAATGCGCGCTTGTGAAAAGTCATAACTGTCACAAGTCGTCTTTTAATAAAAACTTAAGGGGATTTCAGGTGACTTTGATGGATATAAAGGGCTATGGCTGCACACAGCGTGTAACTAATGAGTATCTCAAAGACAAACAATATTTTGACAGAGCAAGTACTGACGTGAATTAAACTGTTTAGCCAATATAATCCCAGAGATTAAGTACAATTTGGCCTGGTACTAATCTGGCTGACCTCCACTAAATGCAGCTGGAACAGGAGTAGGTAGGCCGGGGCCTAGATCAACAGAGAGGCGAAGAGAAATAAGACGGCTATTCAAAATTCACTCCCTTATTCACTGGTTCACAAATTGGTGCATCGACTTCCACCCAGTTTCACAGTATACACTGACATTGCAGGACTGATAGTGCAAGACATACTGTGGACAGTAAAGTACACATTAATCTATATTATACATTCAACGTTCTATAGCTGTCTGCCTTCTTGCCATCATGTTACTTGAACCACATGGCATACAGTACAGTTGCAGCTATAAAGGGAAATACGAGAGAGTAACCAATAGTTGATAGTTGGTCCTGTGCACCATGAGGAAGTATAACTGAATAGAAGGCGATGCATGAAATCAAAGAGCTTTCCAGAAACATTTACCATAGTCAGTGTATTCCGTCACTCATTGATATTCCCATTCCTCACATCTCATCATTCACTTTGCACCATTCCTACACTTCTCTGGACAGACCAGTGTCAATTAGTGCTGGGCAATAATTCAATATTATCATTTATCGTCTTTCAGTGGAATCATATTGTGATGATATGGTGATTTTGGGATATTGTGACACACAATTCTGCTGTCGAAATTGATGATAACAAGCAAATTTTATTTTAAAACTCTGACAAAATCAGGAATGAAACATTTTAAGGAATATTATTTGAAAATTTCAGATTTGTTTGATACCACACCTAATGGTTCAATGGGATGAACATTAATTTGATTATTTAACGTGATTTTGCATACATGAGCCATATCATGACATATATGGATATGAAATCCTTATGATTATCGTGATATGGATTTCAAACTTATCGCCCAGCCCTAGTCTCAATTTCATTCAATTTCCATGGTGTGAAATTAGCACCAGCTGCAAGCCAAATGCTAGTAAAGTTTAACCATGGCTAGTTAGATTACCATTCTATTATCTGATTTTGCCTGTGAACGACTGTTTAGCGGATGACTATTTCCGTTCACCTCTGTGAACACTGGATGAAAAAGTGTCAACCATAGTGAAGTGGCCTCTGCCTTCAACAGAAACTGGATCATGGGAAAGATAGAAGTAGACCAGAGCATTTTATTTCAAGGCCGCTGCAATCGCCGTAACACACCCACAGTCTGATCACACGGCATTACGCCCGCCAACACAGAGACAGCTGTGAGCACCTGTTTGTCCCACACTGGCACCCATTACAGACACAAGCACATGCCACACAGAGGGGTACAAATGTAACGGGCGCTGAGAGGAACACTGCCAGGCTGTGGCAGCTGCTTCAAACAGCCCTCTGAATCAGGCTATCACATACAGAGCCTTTTGAGAAGGGAAGCGTCCGTGTCAGCCCCTGTCACTGGCAGATGGAGACACGCGAGGCCAGGTTTGGGCTTTGGATGGTGATTTGGTGGTGGTCTGGGTTCATTCTGTGCCATGGCTGCATGTCTTATTTTTCAAGAGACAGAGAGGAGGGTTGGTTGGGCTAAAGGGGGAATATTAGTCTAACGTGACAATGTTATCTTTCACAGATAGCAGAGAGTGACAAATAATGGATCTGAACCTGACTGCTCTAGCTTCCTCTTTAAACCACAGTGTTATCGCCACAGTGCCATCGGCAACAAGACCCAAATTCACATCAGTGTGTCGGCGGTGAAACGCTTCACTCCTCTGTAACTGTACGCCATCAAACTTCTTGTATTTTTGTGAAAAATGAACTTAAAACTATGAATCTTCACACCTTAGTTGAGGATTTTCACACAACTCCCATAATCTTCTTGTATTCAAAATAAACTATACAGCACATGGGTGTACAGCATCTGTAGCTATTTGTCTTAGTGATGCTATATTGACTGGTGTAAGCAAATTCTCTTTTCGCCTGCTTCCCACCATAAGGTCAGAGGTCAGGTTGAGCTGCAGAACAGCACCCTTGGTACGAAGTGTCTTGCTCAAAGACATGTCAGGTGGATGCTTGCCGTCAAGGGTGCTGGATTTTCTTTAGTTAATTTCAATACTCCTTCAACACAATATAGTCTAATTCACTCTGCCACTGAACCAGTGTTTTCTCTACATTCATTCAGCAGTGCGGAGCCACCACCACTGTTAGAGAAGATGTAACACTGGGAAAACATTGAGCCATCTGTAAAATGTAATAATAATGAGACTAATATCATGCTTTGTTGACCCCTGTGGGCAAATTCTCTTTTTGCTGCCCAACTCCACAGGGAGGTCAGAGGTCAGGGTCAGCTAAAGAGCAGCACCCCTGGAGCTGGTAGGGAGCAAACTTGCTCAGAGACACTTCAGCAGGGCTGATGCCTGCTAACACAAGGGCTTGAACTTTGAGACATGCTTGTGATAAAGGGCTATATACAAACAATAAACAAACTTGAACCTGGGTCCTCCTTTTTAAGGACGGTCTCCCAGCTTGTTACACCCAAATATAAGGACAATAATTAGTAGAGCTTTTTATCACAATAGCATCCAAAACAGTGCACTACAACCTACACTAAAACCAAAACTGAGACAAAAATGGGGAAAGATGCCCTTACTTAAAAAAAAAAAATCTGTTTCAACCATTAATCTCATTTGGGACAGTGTCTTATAGTTGTAGACAGCCGACCAGGTGAGCTTATATAAAGTGAGGCCACAGTCAGGAGCCAGCCAGATGTAACATCATCTCCTGTGCTTTTGTTCAAGTCATGTAATGAGCCTGTAATGAGGCCATGAAATATTAATGACCACGCTCACCTAACACTGGGCCTAGGGGTCCTCTCAACCCAAAACAAGATAGGAGAGACAAACACTTTACGCCTCCCTGGCTGAAAAAACATAGAAGACCAAGAGACGACTTTGGAAACAACTGATTATAATGTTCATGTGCAAACCGATTTTCTGAGGCATGAAGTGAATGAACTGCATGTCCAGGCTAATCAGAATCAGAAGCACAAGTTAATGTTACTGGGTCAATGAAGCTCTACTGGAAGTCTCCCAGTTAGTTAGCCTACTATAAAATGGTGAGTTAAGCTATGCCTCCCAACTATTGGGAAACTGATAGCCCATTATTAGTCCAATGTATTGGATTCTATTCTTGTGTTTCTGATAGGTATTTCCACATTAACAGTTGGGACAGTTATGAAGTTACAGTATGAAGTGATATATTTAATTCGACCAAAAACGACACACATACGCTTACATACACACACACACACACACACACACACAGAGGGAGAAAGAGAGAGAGAGAGAGATCATGTATTTTACTCACCCATGTGTTACCTTGTTTGAAAAAGTTGTTGTTCTCTCTCTTGTTGCAGCAAGTTAGCACAAGATGAGATTTGTCAGGCTGCTGAGCTACGGTAGTTATCTAACTAAACGCATGGCTTTCTAAACAAGTATATTTAGCAAAATTCTTCTGACAAGGGTAACTTATGTGAACGCCATTAGTCGTTCTTTTGTCGCAGTAGCATTATCTGAATACATGACAGCCTTCCTCTTCTGTCTGTCTCGCTAGCAAGTGAGCTAAGCTAACTACCAACCAGTCCTTTCGATGCTACCTCTAGCTCTACTTCTCTGCTGTAGGATACAGGTTGCTAAGCAACTACAAGCGTCTCTGAAGCTTTAAGATGGCTATGCTAGCTGGTAGCTAACTAGCTTCAGTTCATTACATTCTGCAGCAAGCCTGTTTATACATAAGAAATTTCACTCGTGTACGTTAAAACAACGTTTTTCTTTCACCATTTACCATCGTGTTTAACCCACAAGCACTTTGTTCGTTACGTTGAAGAACTACAATTACCATTGAAACTACAATTACCTGGATTCCATGTCTGCCGTTTAGCCGTGACAAGTGTCGTGATAATATTAGACTGAACAAATAGGGGTGACCTCCCAGTTGCATGAGAAGCGGGAGAGCAGTCCAAGCTACCGTGCGAACATGGTGAGTAGAGCTCGCTAACACATTGGAAAGATCTTCGTTTTTTTCCTTTATCAATAATGCTTTTTAATGCAGACAACACTACAGATATTCCAAAAGAATAGTCGATCGATTTCTGCAGTTACGTTCAAGTTCCACATAGTCAGGCTCGTGGCATTTCATGTAACCCAGTTGGTCTTGTTAAGCTCCACAATTAAACTAAACCAACCGAGCCAGTCTGAGGCATGTGTTGGCATGCACCGAATTTTAGAAAGAATTTGATTTATGTAACCTAACACGTTTGACTTCGACTGACTGGGCAGCACATATGATTAAAATTGGTGTCCATGTAGTAGCAGTAGTAGCAGACTAGCTTCAGTGCAACAGGTTCTGCAAATGCCCTGAGGCATGACTTGTTCCAGAGAGGGTTTTATCTGCTGTTTTCCTTTTTAAACGACTGATAAGACCATTGTTCTTAATATTCACATAAACTTGACTCATCATGACACATTCATGTAACGCTTTTTGTACTTAATTGTATTTATTGGGGAGTGAATGAATGGCATTGAATGAATGGTACAGATGGCAGTGAAGCTGATAAATATATCCTGTTGTGTTATGTAATGGTGTAGCCCTCATGGTACTCAGAGTGTGTGCTATTTTTGAACTGGCTATTGCTGACCCCCCTGCTTTAGTAAATCCTGTAGACAAGAATGGACACACACCCTGTATGTGTTGGACAATTGAACTGTCACTTTCATACTTGTCCTTTTATAGTGAAATCAATGCTAATAATACTAACAGCGGTGTTCTTTGCCTTGTATCTTGCAGTCTGAGCCTATTAGAGTTCTGGTGACCGGCGCTGCTGGGCAGATTGCCTATTCCCTGCTGTTCAGCATTGCCAAGGGAGATGTCTTTGGCAAAGATCAGGTAAAGAAGGGCTTTGTCTTGCTTGCGTAACACACTATCCCTTATCTCATTAGCCAGTGTAAGGGCAGTGTCACACGTTGGATACTGACAGTCCCCATAAGACGGCCGTGACTGTCACCGGTTTTCCTGGTCATATCTGGGGTGACATTGAGCAGACGTGGGTCCTGCAGAGGACGATCAAATTGCACATGTTCATTCACGCACCTGAGCCGAGCCTGGATTGTCCTTGAAATGGATCTTGTGCCAAGAGTCTTAGGCCAACTTTAAAACCACATGATCCATTTGGCCCGTGCCACAGTCAGTGAGCCACATGGCTTAGGCTGCCACACTCTGTTCTCAGTCACCTAGTCTATTCTTGTTTATTTATATCGCCCTTTATCACAGTCAAGTCTCAAAGGGCTTCACAAACCATCATATACATGTCATATACCATGCTACATCATATATACTGTACATACTACATATATATACACATCATATCCTATGTCATATACATACTTCATATACACCTCAGTCCTCCATTGACATGCCAGTCTACATGGTATTATGTGCCATTATGATTTTTGTGCTTTCAGTTCAGCATGTTTTGACTATCATCCATCTTATGCCATTCACCCCACTGCCTCCTTCCTTCCTCCCTCCTTCCGTCAGCCAATCATCTTGCTCCTTTTGGACATTTCGCCCATGTTGCCAGTCCTCGACGGTGTCGTCATGGAGCTGCAGGACTGTGCCCTCCCACTTCTGAGAGGTAACCATGGCACTGACTATTCCACTGCCACAGCTAAACATGTAGGGGACATGGGGGTCTAAGCATGCGCCTGCACAGCCACACCCTACACCCCCCCCCCCCCCCCCTATCGTCATCATCACACCATTTGCTATTAGGCAACAGTAAAGTCACAAGGAAAAACTGGGATATAGAAACCAATTATACCATGCCATTTGGTGGACATTTTTATCCTCTATCCTTATCATTATTTGCATGTGTGGGCCCAGTGGAAATTGAATCCCTAACTCTGGCAGTGTTGTTGTAATGCTCAACTCATTGAATTATACACAACAACACGTCCTGTGAGTGTGATACAGGTCTTGTGGTTGGAATGGCTTGGTTTGGGAACAGATGCACTCCACACTTTGTCAGTAATGTCTGTCATTTAAGTTACTGGATCCCAGAGCAAAACATCAAATTCCGAGCACACACACTTTGAACGGAAGGAGGCTGGTTCCTGATTTCCAATAGGTTTTCCAGTCTTTGTCTCGTTACAGTAATCACTGTCACGGCTTTAGTCGTGAGGCGCCATTGTGCGCCATCTCCATTGTGACCTGGGATTTTTCCTCTGAAATGGTGCTGTCCTTTGCTTTGTTTGTGCGGGGGCTGTGAGAGGCCCCTGTATTAACCAACAGTGCTGCAAAGACAATGTTGTATGCACGGAGGTGGGCTCAGCAATACAGTGCAATACTGGCCGCACATGGGATATACAGCTGAAAGATCCATTTCCGGAAGTTGTGTATGTGTTGGAAAGAATGAAAAACTCCTCTTGAAGCCCTGTATTAAACCACAACACAAAGAGAGTTTGGAATTGTGACAAAGAGGAGTTGTCAGTATGTGGATGGACAAGACTAGCTGTGTGGCTCATGCAATTTGATCCGATAATTATAGGAGTGTCTGGACCAGTTATGAACTCGCCAGTACAGAAGTGCTCATATTGAAACAACACATTGTCAGTGCAATGAATCATAAAAACCTACACTAACTACTGGGTGTTTCTCTCATCTGTCCAGAAAATGTATTTGATGGCTTGGAGTTTGCACAGCAAGTGATCATCCATTCAAAAAATCAGAACAAAAAATCTTGAGCAAGTTTAGGGAAAAAGTCTGCAAATTCACCACCCTACTGCCAAATGTTCACTGCTGAGAGACCATGTGCAAAGTAGACATTTTAAAAGGTAAAATGTGTAGGCGCCATGGATGTACAGTATTGCATATCCCATGTATTCAACCGGCACCTCTGACTCCGCTCTGCTCTTTCCACAGAGGTCGTCCCCACTGACAAGGAGGAGGTGGCCTTCAAGGACCTGGACGCCGCCATCTTGGTGGGCTCCATGCCCAGGAAGGAGGGCATGGAGAGGAAGGACCTGCTCAAGGCCAACGTGGCCATCTTCAAGAGCCAGGGAGCCGCCCTGGAGAAGTATGCCAAGAAGACCGTCAAGGTAATGGCACAGGATGTACTGTGTGTGGGTGTGGGTGGGTGCGGGTGCGGGTGTGCTTCTGCCAGAAAGTGGAGGAATTGCATACGGACAAGGAGTCGCTTTATTGGAAGAAAGTGTGAGCTCTCGGTCTCTTTTGCCATCTACTTTTTCAGACATACTATATGAAGCTTTTCTGTAACGACGGATTGTACGTTCAAACTGCTGCAGTGAGTAGCAATATTCAGAAAAGCACACTCATTGAAATTCAGAAGTAACTATGTGCCGATTAAATTAAAATAGAACAACTGGAGTCACTGTGTGTGTAGTTTTAACCCCGCCCATGATCACACTACTTCATATTGAAATTGGAAGAGCGGGATGGCATCGAGGTGCTACAGCTAGACTAGGTGTTAAAAACTTTTTTCACTTTGTGAAAAAACTAAAACTAACACAGTAAAATCAAAATATGTGAAATGTTTTTAGTTTTCATCTTTTTGTTTATCTGCAGATTAAAAATTAAGAATTTTGAAGTGGTCCCAACTTTGAGTTGAGAATTTATGATTTATTGTGTGTATTACACAATAAATGTTGTAAACGTATACAGAATAACTTTTGCTTCTACTTGGACTTCTACTGTGCTTTTACTGTACTTGAACTTCTATCATTATACCTTTATTTTTATTTTTTTTTTTAAATACCACCCCTACCAAATATACTAAAACTAGAACCGAAACTAAATAAAAACTAAACTAAAACGAAACATTTGTAAAAGATAAAAACTGAACAAAAACTACCAAACCCACTCAGAAAACTAATTAAAACTAAATTGAAATAAAAATTATGAACAATAAAAAAAATTTAAAAAAAATCCCAAACTATAATAAACCTGGAACGGCCACATCCGAAATCAATTTGATTTAGTATTCTAAAATCAAGCCATGTACGATCGCAGGTATTGCTCGCTTTTCATAAGTAGGGTTGGTTGATTTATTTTACGGACTTGATTTGATTCGCTGTTGTGTTTACTGCCTGTCTTGACTCATTTCCACAATTCATGACACCAAGTGGGAGACATCGGAGCCCAAAAAAATGTTCCTACATGCTCTACTTGTATATAACCACTACCAGGTTGATGTGAACTTTTTTCCCCAGTCGGCAGCTCATATTTACAGTAAAACAGATATGACCTGAATGCAGCATAATCTTCACATTGTACCCACGCCGACTTTGTGGCGTCCAACGACTGAAGCACGAAAACATGTGCCAGAGGAGCTGCGGCGGCTTCAGAGCCTTTGCTCTCATAGCCGACACTGACCTTACCGCATGTGTTGGAGACTGTCACACTGACAGGCCAGAGCTGAAGATAGAGCAGCCTGGAGTGGTCACTATCTCTCTCACACTCTCTCTCACACACACACACTTATACAGACACACGCTCACTCCCAGACACCCTCTCCCCTCCCTTACTACATTCTTCCAGCAACCTTGTCTGGAAGACTTTGTAGGGAAACTATTCTGCTTTGGCGAGGTTGCTGGTTGTAGATTCTTGGCAAGATTGTCATTTTTCTCCCCATAATTAAACATTTGTAGCTACTGTGCTTGTGCTGGATTAATTCCCACACTTAAGAACCATCATTTTAGGCTCTCTGATCTTAAGCATTCTACAAGTACAAGTTTATTATAAAACACATTGGAAGTTGGTTTTTTTTTTTTTTTTTTTTACAACAGGTCCACTCTGAATAGAATAGATTTAAAAAATACAGCAGCAACATATCTATTCAAGGAAGTGCGTAAGAATTTCAATTCTAGCAAGTTGTGAGTTCTGTCTCTTCTAGTATTAAGTGTAAAGGAAATAACTAAAGTGATGACATCATCCTGTTGTATCAAATGTGTCAGTCAGGTTGCATTTTAATTATTTTCTTTGTGTGTAATTTGTGTGTTTTCAGGTGCTGGTTGTGGGAAACCCTGCCAACACCAACTGTCTGATCACTGCAAAGTCTGCTCCCTCCATCCCCAAAGAGAACTTCTCCTGCCTCACCCGTCTGGACCACAACAGGGCTCGCTCTCAGGTGTGTGTGTGTGTGTGTGTGTGTGTGTGTGATAGTGACTAGACTCCCAGACCTTTAGCACCCACATTATCAGCCCTTCATTCCAGTAGTTTCTCTGTTTTTTGATCATGAAACCTGACTTTCCTCTCTGTCCTGCAGGTGGCGATGCGCTGTGGCGTTCCTGCCACCCACGTGAAGAATGTGATCATCTGGGGAAACCACTCGTCCACCCAGTACCCCGACGTGCACCACTGCAAGGTCAACATGTCCGGCAGCGACCTGGCCTGCTTCGACGCCGTCAAGGACGACGCCTGGCTCACAGGAGATTTCATCTCTGTGAGTTGAATCGGATTCAGTGTAATCTATCGGACTGAGACACGTTCCCCCTTTATACATGGAAAACCTGGAAAAAGCATGGTATTTAAAAATTGGATTTTCCAGGCCTGTCAAGGTTAAGGAAAATGGTGCCTATTCTAAAAGTTCTTGGAAATTAGTGATTATTTTTTAGCAGGTGGTTTAATGCCAAGATTGGTTGCTGAGAAGTTTATTTGAAGGAGTAGGAACCCAAATTACAAACTTCCTGATTACACAAGACCTGGGGCATTCAAATATTGGTTACAGAAATTGTTTGTCATGGATTATCCACTGAAATTTGATTTGTATCAATGTGTTAAGAAATCCTGTTTATAGGATCAAAAAATGCAGGTGAATTTATATGTTCACCTCTTCTGCTCACATTCCCATTGACTTCCATTCCCTGTGCTCCCACATTCCCTATTTTTATTTTTACTGATCTGTGTTCCTGTACTGCAGACAGTGCAGCAGAGAGGCGCTGCAGTCATCAAGGCCAGGAAGCTGTCCAGTGCCATGTCAGCAGCCAAGGCCATCTGTGACCACATGAGGGACATCTGGGCCGGCACCACCGAGGTAAACACCGGGCTGAGGCCCCATAGCAGCTTTTCTCAGGGATAGACTGGAACAAATGATGTCAGCAATACAGCTTAATGTAGATACGTAATATAAGTGGCTTCCATTCAGTAAAAGAGAATGTGTACACTATAGTTGTCAAAACAAAAATGCTGGATTAGAGATGCACTGTTACTACTTTTTCAGTACAGATACAGATTCAGCACATGCGCTGATACCTGTGACCAGTCCATCAATGTTAGTGAACAATAATACATTTAGACCAGTAGTTTGGGGCTGCTGAAAAGAAATAAGTGAGATACTTATTACACTTATATTATATATATATATATATATAATTTATTTATTTTTTTGCCCAGTAGAGATCTGATGTCCTATGCAGTGAAAAAAGGCAGAAAGTCAAGTCACTTTGCTTTGATTTCTGACATGTTACATGTGGCTCTTTAGTATGAGATTTTAGTTCTACCCTGTTTTACTCTGCTGCTGCCAGATATCTGATACCAACATCAGTATCAGTGTATTCCTCCATTGGATCTCACATGCTGTTTTAACCAGATTTTCCTCCTCTTCATGCAGGGTGAGTTCATCTCCATGGGTGTCTACTCCACTGGAAACTCCTATGGCGTCCCTGACGACCTCATCTACTCATTCCCTGTCCAGATCAAGGTGAGACTGTCTGGACTAACACTGCATTCACACCGCTAGCAACCTGTTTTATGATTTCAGCTAGTTGATAGCTAGCTGTTGCTCCAGTGGTGTAGCAGCAGTAGTAGGCGGGACGTACCCAGAGCGAGTTTGTTCTCAGAGGGGTGACTACGACCACCAAACACAGGGGGCGCTGTTAGGTCATTCATACAAAGACACTGACTGTTTTGATGATGGAATTTGGTGAACTTTGCAAGTTTTAGAAACAACTTGGTTGAAAATCTCTCTCATTTCTCTCTCTGGCTTGCTTTGTGTCCAGTGGGAACGTAATTAAGGCAATAAATTAGAACTACTAGAACTTCTGGTTAGTCCTCTGTTATTACAGAAACTCGGCAGGGTGGGCGGGGTGTGTAGCAGTGCTACTTACGCAATTAGCTTTTGATGAGCAATGTCGCACCTAAAACTCAGCAAGGAACAACTGTTTCACACTGAGGAACAAGGAGACCATGGTCAAAATTGGGC
Organism: Centroberyx gerrardi; assembly: GCF_048128805.1. NCBI lineage: Eukaryota > Metazoa > Chordata > Actinopteri > Beryciformes > Berycidae > Centroberyx > Centroberyx gerrardi. The sequence continues at coordinate 25,261,521 of NC_136011.1, forward strand.
AGCATTTATCTGGTTGTTGAAAATGAATGAAGTTCTGTTATCTGGTTTCTCAAGTTCTCAAGTTTTTTAGTGCACAAATGTAAATTTGACTTTCCTCTGTCTAAATGAAAGGCTGAATGAATTGGGAAAAGACTGAGTGAAGTAGAAAATAGAAGACTGTTATACCTACACTTACACTGTAATATTTACACTTGGTTATCGACCAAACACAACTGCTGACAGGAGGGGTGTTCTTACTTTACTTTTCTTGATTAATGTTATACTACATGCACTTTGTTGTTTTCATAGCACTCTGAACTATCAGGCTAATTGAACTGTTGATGCTTGAGGAATGTTCACTTATTTTACTGTTGCCCTTATTGTAAGTCGCTCTGGATTAGAGCATCTGCTAATTGCAAAATTAAAGAAATTGCGTCCTTTCCACAGGATAAGTCCTGGAAGATTGTGGACGGCCTGGCCATCAACGACTTCTCCCGAGGCAAGATGGACGCCACGGCCTCAGAGCTGATGGATGAGAGGGACACGGCTGTGACCTTCCTGGCGGTGTGACTAGACCCTGCAGGGCCGCCCGACCAGCACTTAGACAACCCTAAACCTCCAGACGCGCGCCTGTGATGAAATACTCCACCACCCCCGCTGCAGTGTTGTGCTGTGTGTGTGTGTGTGTGTGAGTGTGTATGTGTGTGTATGAGTGTGTATGAGTGTAAGTCTACTAAAATTTGTTACATACTATATTCAGATGAACTTTTTCTGGGGGGGGGGGGGAATAAAACATGGAGGATTGTTACAAGTAGTTAACGATGCACTGAGTCTACAATCACTGAAACGGTTAATTGTCCAAGTCGAAACAATAAAAGATTAAACAATGTACTCGTATTTTTTTTTTTTATTTATTTTTTTTTTTGTAGATGGATTTAAGTTTGCTTTGTGTTTACCAAGTTGAATAAAGGCAAAGTCTGTAAGAAAACAAACTAATAGGCATCATGTATATTTAGTTACCATACTCCCAGCAGGGTCGGGGTCAATTCATGAATGAACTCATCAATTACAATTCAACTGAGGAATTGGAATTGGAATTTTCAAAAACCAACAGGAAACAGAATTGGAATTGAATTGGAGTTTCAGGAAGCTGAATTTTATTCCATGAAATTCTGTGAAATTCCGTGTTTTCTTGTTTTTTCATGTCTGAGATTATACATAGTGTTAAATATTATCAATACTGAATATCATAAAATGTTAGGGTTCAGGTGGTATTTGATGCAGAACATGTAATCATAATCCATTCATTATGATTGAAGGTATTTGATTTGTTTAACTGTCTTTTATTTGATTCATAATGTTTGATTGATAATGTTTTGCGAGTCGAGACAAACTCTCTTGGAAGTGGAATTTCATGGAATTTAATGGAATTCAGTTGTTCCCTGTCATTCCAATTCAAGTCACATTCTGTTCCCTCACAGCTGGGTGACTTTCACATTCCAACTCCAACTCCAGGAATTGGATAGGAATTTACCATGCATTCTCCATTCAGCTCATGCATGGCCCCAGACCCTGACTCTCAGGTTTTGTGACTTTATTCACCTGCAGGCGATGTGAGCTGGATACAAAAAAACCTGAAGTTCGGGACAATGACACGTTTCTACCAGACAGGGGCAGCGCTTCCTACATTTTTAATTCCCAGCAGCATGAGGGATTGTCATTACATAACTTCTGGAAACAGCCTGAGCTATGGCAAGCTGGAGCCAAACTGTATCCAATCAAACAACTATCGTTTGTCCTACGTGGTTCGATGAGGTAAATGCATCCAGCCCATGGGAGTGTGGAATGCAGCTTGGGTGGAGCAGGGGAGTTCTCTGTGGGCTCGCCTGGTCTTTTAAATAAGAGTTTTGACAGTGGAACAAATGTTTATTGATGATTAATGCTTCATGAAGTTTCAGTTTACTTGGTCTGTAGATTTGGCTATAGAAAGGAGGGAAAACTGTGACCTCCACCAATATGAACAAAACTCAACTGCATTTTCAGATAAGCATTATTATAAGGTCCTATCATTTAACTTATATCAGTTGGATACTACTTACCATAATGTATACATTGGATTTATCTCAGAGATTTATGTCAGCTAAATAAGTGGATAAACTGTAGGCCTATTCTACAAATAAAAAGGTGAATAAACTGTTTTACAAATAAAAAGGTGAGGAAACTATTCTGCAAATAAAAAGGTGGGGAAATTATTATACAAATAAAAATGTGAGGAAATTATTCTACAAATAAAAAGATTGGTAAACTATTCTACAAATAAAAAGGTGAGGAAACTATTATACAAATAAAAAGGTGAGGAAATTATTCTACAAATAAAAAGGTGAGGAAATGATTCTACAAATAAAAAGATTGGCAAACTATTATACAAATAAAAAGGTGAGGAAACTATTATACAAATAAAAAGGTGAGGAAATTATTCTACAAATAAAAAGATTGGCAAACTATTATACAAATAAAAAGGTGAAGAAACTGTTATACAAATAAAAACCTTGGTAAACTCTTCACTACATTCTTGGTGCATTTTGAAAATGTAGAGCATTTTATCAACCCGGAAGTGCCAAAACCTCCTGTGCTAAACGTAGAAGAAATCAATTGGTCCTCTCATCTGCATCACGAGCACGCAGCTTTTTCATTGGCTACTGCCCTCGTGCAAGATTCCTATTCGTTCCTGCATCGGAACGGCATTTTCAATGCACCGTATCTTCAAAATAGTCACCTTTTTGTCAAGTTATTCATCTGTCGTTTTAGTTTTAATGTGATTTTATCGAATGATGCTGAAGGCCAACAGTAAGACAGTGTGTGAAAACCTGTAAACAACATTTATTTATTTATTTTTCGGGTCGGTCGCCTCTCCTCTCCGGGGTTTGCTGGTCGTTAGACCCGCTGGACCAGGCCAACCGCCCCCTTCGACTTTCTTCCGCCAGCATCCTACAGTCACACAGTAAGAAAATTCCTCTAAATCTACATAAAACAAATCTCTGATAAATCGTTATGCTGTTATGTCAAACCCATTACCTCTAAAAAACAAAAAAAACCCTCCTGTATCCCAAAAGTGTCAAGAATACGCAATATCTTGAGGTTATTGCGTAACGCTTTCGCACCAGGCATGACACGGATATCAGCATGCATTTTGGAAAATAAACGGTCGTTTTTGCTAATAAATGTCGATATCATATGGATATTTTCGCTGCCGGTGAATTCCTGTGTATCGCCGATGGTCTGTGTGTATAGGATACACGCTATAACCAGCATTAATGTGGATTTGTTCTCGAGTACAGACCGTATCCATCCATCCATCATTCATTTCCGCAACCACTGACTATAAAGTTCCCAGTCAGCCAGGCGGGTTTTGCGGATGGACTCGGTTAATAATTGACGGATTGTGTGTTGGCCATAAGTGGTAAAAAGAGGCTGAATCTTAGACCCGGTGGTAAAAAGATAATAAATGGAGGCAGGGGGCGAGGCAAAACATGGACTAGAAGTTGGAGTCAAAGCCAGGATTTGTGACGTGGGCGAGTTTTTGGGGGAGGTGGTGGGGAAAAAGAGGCAGACCCTGCAAGCAATAAAACAAGTCGACTAGATCAGGTCCAGCTACATATGCAGGGACATTTGGCTGTTGTCCAGAGAGATAAGTGTGATCGGGTGAAGGTGTCCCTGTTTTGCTCTTTCTTTAAGAGTGTAGGAGGCGGACAGGATGTTTTATCCGCTGAAGCTCTAGCTGTGACTGGACTTTACAGGAGTGAATGAATGACCAGTTGTCTTTTTTTTCTTTTTTTTTTCTTTTTTACCTCAAGGAAACTTTTTGTTCTTTTTAGGAATGTGTAGTTGATGACACTTTTGGTTTCACAATCAATGCTTGTTTTTCCTCCATATACCTCTTTTTGGATTATTTCCCCTTGAAGCGTTTCTGTTTATTGGATTTACCTTGGTATTTGACTGTAGGCTACATTGCTGAGCTGAGGCAACTTGGCAACTGAAACATGGCACTTTATGTAGAAGGTAAGTGATGTTGTAGAGGGTTAGGGTTGGAGTTGATTCTTCTTAACCTTGCAGATGTCACCAATCTCAAGCCTATGCTGGTTTAACAGCAAGTTAATTCCCTACAGTTGTAATTCCAGGCCATAGACACCAGGTAATTATATAAAATTGCTGAAAAAGTGAAAGATACCCCTCCTTTTAAAGTGAGATTCATCCGCAAACTCAAGTGTATCAGGTGGTTCTTCCAGTCACAGTCTTCCAGATGTTTCCCTGGTTTCATTTCATCACCTTGGGCTTTTCATCAGCTCTTCTTCTTCTCATCTTTTTTTTTTTTTTTTTTTTTAACATCTCCTGTTACATACCCTATACACACTGTCTGGTCAGGAGCTAGCCTGCCAGCAGCTCACACATTACTGCCATGAACGCAACATTCAGCCTCAGGACACACTGAATGTGCCTCGTCTCATTTGAACCTGGTTGATTTTCATTAAAGAGTGCCAAACCGGGGTAGAAAAATGCCTCTCTTTTTTTTATCTACCAGCTGCAGTTGCTGATAATTTACAAAATCCACCAAGCACTCTTATTATTTTACTGTTCAGCTGCATCTTTAGAAGAGAGCAGGACCTCCAAATGTTCGTTAATTAACTGTCAAAGTTACTCACCAGCTACACCCAAGATTTACCAGCATTTGGCCTGGTGAGGCGAAAGTTAAGTGTCATCTAATACAGGCTAACAAATCTTCTCATCTGCCTTAACCAAAATCCCCAACTTCCTAAAACGGTGAAATCTGTTAATGCTGTTGTAAATCTCTCTCATTTCCCCATTGCCCATACATGGTTAAACAATATTTTTGTTTTAGTGGCCGTTTTTGGCACATTTTTCCAGAGAAATCCGTTCATTCTGCTGTCAATTTTTTTTGTCTCAGACTGTCTGCCAGAAGCAGTGAATTATGCTCCAGTTAGGTTAGTCTGGCTCGCTCACTATGCCATTGGCGACCTAATGAGAAGAAAACTGAGAGACTGACAGGCAGGGATAGGAGAGGTCTCAAATAACAAGCACCGCAGTCACAGTCATGTGGTGATTCTCTCTCTCTCTCTCTCTCTCTCTCTCTCTCTCTCTTTCCCATCCACACTCTTTCTGCACTAAACTCCTGTAAACTCTCTCTTTCTTTCTTTTTTTTTTTACCTCTGACCTCGTCTGGCAGACTGACTCGCAATTAATCTTCGCTTCATTCACCTTTCTTCTCTCTTTTATTTAACAGCCTTCACATTATCTCTGGCTCTGAGTTTGGAGGCCTCCAGGAGAATTTTGCTTTCAAGAATCCCATGTATTTGTTTGGTTTTTTTCTTAGGAGGCAAAGTAACACGTAGAAACTATTCTGAATATCAACTTTTATTAACGCTAAAGTTATGGAAAAAATGGCACAAGATTTTGTGAATCTAGCCCCAGGTATTTTGAAATTGCACAAAATGTCTAGCAGATCTTCAGCTATGTAGTTATGTGGTGTAGTTGACAGTCACATTGCTCAGCTACTATCATAGCATGCATCGTATTCAACACCTGCCAAATCCTTCAATCCCAGACAAGACACCAAGGTTTGCACTTGTACTAGCATAATAACTGCTTTGATCCAGCTGTAATAGCTTCAAGAGGTTCGAGTGACGCTCGATTTTTGACTGTAGGGTGTGTTTATGAGGGACAGATTACAGTTGCAAATGGACTGGGGAGTGGAGCACCTTAGCCAGTTGGCCCACATGTGATATAACACAAGTAAGAAACACCCACACACTTTAATTGCTTGCTGTCCATCCGGTGAAACAAGTTAAGCCTATAAAATACGTAGGATTCAACATGACATTAAGCAAAAGGCATCAATTTGTCATATTTCTTCTTCTTCTTCTTCTTCTTCTTCTTCTTCTTCTTCTTCTTCTTCTTCTTCTTCTCCATGTATGTCTATCTGTTGATTCCAACCACAGAAATAGAATGGATACCATAAGAATCAACACTCAATTCTTTTTATCCCATCTAAAAAAATGTTCTTAAAAACTGCACTGAACGTCAAACGGTCTCAACAGGTTAATCCAATTAGGACATAATTTTTACCAAACTGTGTTGACACAATGTGTTATGCCCACAACTATCTCATGTGAATTTGCACATGATCACGTCACTGTGGATGAATGCATTGTATTTCACTCTCTAATCATTTTTCATATCATACTTTCAAACACAGTCATCCTCAGGGAATATGCATGGCCAGAGCTGATGGTATTAGCTGTCAATAGGAATAATCAGGTTCAGAATTGCTTTCATTTACAAGTATAACTGTACGTCCGTCTGGTAGTTTCATCAAAGCAATCTGATTGGTCAAAGGCTGCCAGCCAGGTTCTGTTGGTTGCTATGCCAACTCTTAGAGTTGCTATAGAGAGCTACTTTGTGATCTTTCTTGTCTGCTTTTTTATTCTTATGTATGTATACACTTTGAGGAAAACCACTTTTAAGAAACACTGCTGCGCCTCAGCTAGACCTTGTACTCACTGCTTCACTGCTTTATATCCGTAATCGCAGTAAAAAAATACCCTTTCGAAAAGTATGTTTTTTGTTTTCTCCTGATTTTTATTCTCATCATGTGTAAAACATGTCAGACAGTACACATGCATTGGGCTTTATGCATTTTCTACAAGCTATAATAACCTTAAGGGCGTTGTTACCTGTGACAATGGGTACTAAGGCGTTTGCCGATCTTCCTTTGCTGTACCTTGTAGCTATTGCATCACCGTCGTACCCATAATCGCAGTAAAGGCACCCTCTGGGATAGTACTGGAATTACAGGAATTTGTCTTGACATTAGTACAGAGAGACTGACAGCTTACATAATAACACCATGCATACTGACACATGGTACATACAACAGGCAAGAGAACATACATGTTACTCTACACAGATACACTGGGTTAAATCAATATTTCAAATATCAGATATCAGCCAGTTATGTCATTTATCTCTGATATGATGGAGGTTTCCCTGACCATGGCTACATAAAAACTTTCAATAATGTTTTTGTACATTAATTCTTTCCAATAGAATGAACTCCCGCACACTGCTACTTGCAATGCAACACCTTTATTGTAATACAATAAAGGTGTTGCATTACAAAACAATACAAGCAATGTCAGACAGTACACAAATTGAACTGAGTCAGACAGTACATAAACTGAACTGAGTCAGACAGTACAAAAACCGAACTGAGTCAGACAGTACACAAACTGAACTGAGTCAGACAGTACAAAAACCGAACTGAGTCAGACAGTACACAAACTGAACTGAGCAATTGCAATTGTATTGCAATGCAAGCAGTGTGCGGGAGTTCATTCTATTGGAAAGTTCACTGTGTTTCTCCGACGCACCTGCACTAACCTTTTTTTGGATGTGCGAGTTTTCCCACTTGCTGTACATTAATTCTTTAAAGGCAGTAATGTTTCCCAGAGTTTCCCCTACTGTTGTGGGTGGGTCACCCATTTCATTGAAGAGTTTTAGTGTCACATGATGGACTAAATGCTGTTTCAGAGGCTCTTCCATCCTGCAAAAAATAAAATTCTGGGGAAACACTGATTACTTGTAAGTTCAGGGGCATATAAATGGTCAAATTTTAAAAAATATTGGTATCAGCTTTCAGTAGCCCAAATCACTATCCAACATGCGCAAATTCAGTTTCTTACAGCTTCGTCCAATGGCAAACATGGCTAACGCTAATGGTTCGAGCTAATAAAATGGAATAATGAATTCCCTGTCCTACACCCAGGGAAATGATGTGGTGTTGTGGTAAACCGGAATATGTTACAAGTCGGTGTGATTCAGTATAAACTGTAAACCTCCTCGTGTTTCCTATCCAGGTCTGAGTAAAGGCGTGGCCAACGGAGGGATGGCTCAGTTCCAGGAAGTGATGCGGCAGCAGCTGGAGAGCTCCATGCACACAGAGCTGGAGAAACTGCTGGACACCGCCTCAGGGGCCGAGAAGGAGGTATATATACACACACTCACACACACACACACACATACGCACAGAAGAAAACTAACTCTTTCTCCACATTCCCACTATTTACTAGATACTTTCTCTATGTTATCAGCCAAGTGAGATGTAAAAGAATAAGACTTCCTAGAATTGAACCAAATCTCCAATTCATGTTTGATTTTCTTGCCAAACTGAATGGGTGAGTAGACAAATTCAGTCAAAGATTTAGCAACATTTGGCTGGCGTCAGTTCCCCCTCACCCTACCTCTACCCTCCACACACACACACACACACACACATAAATACTAAAGCATTTGGTATTCAGGAAATTATCTTTGTGTATCTTTGTGTTTCGTGTATTTACAAGTAAACTATCTTGTGACAGTGCCCTCCGCCATTCTTAGTCCTCTTATTCTGCTATTACTCATGGAAATACCTCTCTCTCTCTCTCTCTCTCACTCTTTCTCTCACTCTCTCTGTGTCTTTCTCTCTCTCTGACCATCTGGTGGTAATTTGGAGGGTGGAGGGGTCACAGACGAACACGGGGAAAACACAAAAGTGACACATACTATAGCCCAGTGCCAATGAGGGTTCCACCTACATGCTTACACATACACCGCAAAGCTGCATTAGGCAAGATTTTAATGTAAAAACGCACCCATCAGACCAGCTTGAAGATTTGCCCTATTAAATTCTGGTGTCACTATGGACACTTCTCCCCCCAAAGGAAGTGATGAATTGAAACTTAACAGCGAAATCCAAACTGTCTCCTAAACAGCAGTGAGCAGCACTCTTTCCAGAGAAAGCTGGACTCACCAACATTAGATCTTTTTCTTCACTTATCTCTTTGGTTTCCTTTGGTGTAAAGCATCACAGACCGGCGAAATATTTTAGTTACAACTAGATCGAGCAGTTTTACTTAACAGGTGTGGAATTAATTAAGTTTGGGCAATGCTAACAAAACATTTTGGCTAACAGGCTACTATGATACTGAAAGACAGCTAACCTACCGGAGTGCTGCAACATAATAGAGTGGATCTATTCTTTTTTGACAATACATTGGTGAATAATGTGTTCATCCTGATTATTCCAGGACTGTAGTAACTTCAACTACAGCAACAGCTGATGCTGAACACCTAGGGTCAAATTGTGTCTGTCCATCCGTCCATCAAACACTGGTCCAATTTTGACAGAACTTGGAGACATGATGCATTTTGGCATCACATTATACTCATTGGCGTGATGGGGATGCTATAAATAAAGGTCCACATTTCAAATTTTGAAAGGCCATAACTGCTACACCACCAGTCCGATTTTGACAAAACTTGGAGGGATTATGCAACTTGGCTCTGATTGGCCCAAGGGGCGCCGGCATAATTTGTGAGGCACGACATGTTTACTTGTTCTCTATTGCATTTAATTGCATTTTGGTTCCTTTGTGCTCTATGCAAGCCCTTTGCAACAAAGTTGTTTACCATATTTTAGAAGCTCGTTTTCAATATAATTGGCTTGACTCATCGCACACACACGATTGCTTCATTCAGGGAAATAACAGACATTCACAAACTGCCAACAATCACAAAAGGGAAACAGTGAGAATGGAAAACGCTTGTCGGCCTTGAGTCAGTCACGCAGGCTTTCTGTCAAGTGTGTACACGTCAGGAGGTGGTGTATACACAGTAATCACTGACAGGCGTGCACTATTGGTAACTGTGTCCTTATGCATATGCACATGTACAACTGTACAGTACACACACTCTCTTAAGTCATACACTCTGGTTGAACTGGGCAGCTCCCCAGTGTGAATGTATGTAACTGTGAATGTGCGGATTGGTGAAAGAGAGCATACATGCTCAGTTGACTTTCCCTCAAGGAATAAAGGTTTTTTTGTTGTTGTTGTTTTTTTTTAGACCTTTTTAAAGGTTTTTTATATTTTATATTAATTTATTTTTGGTTGTTTTACCCTGCTGTACTCCTTTTTTGTCCATATCTGGCATTATTATTTTTTCTTATTGGCTTTTATCTATTTTTTTAAGTATATTGAAGTCTTTTTTTCAATTTCAGTCCTCACACAGTTACTTCTCTTTGGCTTCATAGGGAAGCGCATATGTGATCATCAATCAATCCATATAACACACCTAATGATAAAAAAAATCCCACACACCGCTCTTACTCGGCACCACATGAATTTATTTATGCAGAGGTTCTTCATTTAATTTTCTGTGCTTCTACATTCCCAATGAACCTGCACCTAAACTCATTCAGATGCATGAATATCATTTAACTTAAAATGAATAAACCTCAAACTGTGAACAGCAGCAGTGTGAAATACAGTAGCATCAGGCATGAGTCTCCCAGCTGTGAAATGTTCTCAGCCAGTGATGGATAAATTAACTGCTTGGTAGCAAAAGTTTCCTCTATGCTGTAATCAAAAGTACAAGCCCCTCCTAACTGGCACTCTCTGGGCTTTTTTAAGGAAAAACATCTGAGGCGTTTGCAGCAGTGCGTCAGAATCTCTGTTAAAGAGTAGCATTGCTTAGGGAAACAGGGAAACTAGGCGAAGTATTTAAAAAAAAAAAAAAACTGTGATAAAATACAGTTAAAAAACCCAGAAAGAAGAGTTGCTAATTACTAATTTATGCAGGTGAGATTTAAAAAAAACTCGACTGCTTTATAAAAACAACTAATCTCAAAACAAACAACACACACAAAAAAAAAATCAAGATTAATGCCAGGTGTAAACAAGGCCACTGATGCTGTTTTAATTGTATCACTGTTTTGGATTTTATGTGTTGCAATCTTATTAAAAAAAATATTTATAATAAATAAATGTATACATTTTGTCAGATGACTATTCTAACCAATATTTACCTCTTCAAGCATAGAGATAAAATATGGTGAAGCTTTAAGTCTATGGGTCTTTATTGCAGAATTATCTGGTAGCTATGATACATCCCATAAAGAAACCAGTATTACACGCTCAACTTGTGACAGCGATTGTCACGGGTGAAAAAAGGTAGTTATATAATTAGTGACGACATCTTTTTACCTCATACATGCCAGATGAATAGCTCGCTGTAAATTTAATAGAGCTTGTTCAGCAGCTTCAGATATTGCTTAGTGCATCCATTTCTTTGTATAATTTCTCATTCGATACACATACATGCTTCACTGCAGTGGCTGCTTCAGTGAACAGATTATCAGATTTACATTTCAGCTGATGCTTTTATCCAGAGTGACTTTATCCGAGTGCAGCAATAGAATAAGCTTCAATTCCTAGATCACCAGCTGCATTTTAAGCAACTAATAGCAAGGAGTGATGAAGTAGAGCAGGAGAATTTTTTTTAATCAAATGAAAATGACTAATAATATTTAATAATCACTTATGAACCATCACTGTAAATGGCTGTTAGACTGCAAAGAAGCGACTATGTAATCCATGCAGCCTTACCAGCCCATACAGAGTTGTCACTGACCAGCTCACAAGAACAGCTTCATTTCTGCCCTCCTGAGGAGTGAAACACTGCTGTGTGTTCACCTGTCATCCAAATTTGAGAAACCCCTGAGATAAATGGCGTACTTTGCGAAGCGATTTAAATTTTCCATCTTTCTGGACAAGCAAAGTAAAACACTATCCCTCAACTACTGTCAAAGTGTCCTTCATCCCCCAAATGCTTCAGTGGAGCTGCTCAGTATAGAAGATTGTGGGTGTCCAGGAGTGAATATGCGTGACTGCATGAACATGAAGCTTGGCATTGCTGAAGAAGAGCTTGGTGCTCAGCAAACTTTTGCTGCATAAATAAAAGTTAAAATAAAAACTTTGTGTGTTTCAGGTGTCCAGGAAAGACTTTGAAGGCTTCAAGAAGCTTTTCCACAGATTCCTGCAGGTGAAGGGACCGTCCGTGGAGTGGATCAAGATACAGAGACCTCCAGAAGACTCGGTAAGAGGAGTGTGTGTGTGTGTGTGTGTGTATGCGTGCGAGAGAGAGAGAAAGTGTGGGCAAAGGTATGCTTGTGTAGTTACCTGTGTCTTACAAGCCGCCATTGTGAAAAATATTCCAAGACTGTGTGTGTTGTGCATATATAAAGGATTAGGCTATGCATACACACACTGTCTGCTGTATTGGTATGGCAGAGGTACACCTGGAAAGAAAGCAGAGCAATGAATGCACCATGAAGTAATTAACGCCCAATACAAAACATTTTTACTCTATTTTAAGATAAGTCACTCTCGAGGCTTTAATGAAAAAGTTGAGAATAATTTTGATTGCTATTCTTAATATTTAGAAAGACCTTCTAATCAAATGCTTCATAGTGGCTCCAAAAGGTTTTCACTATTTTAAAAAATGAATGCAATATTTGCAATAATGTCAAAAGTATTTTTTAATTATCCAGCACACTCATCTATGGCTCTATGAACAAACAGTCAGTCATTAGGATGGAAAACAAACGTGATTGACAGAGCAGTAGCTTCCCTGAACAGCCGCTAATAATTTTTGACTTTTGTTTTAACCTACATGGAGTACCAGATGGGTGGTGTTTATCAGGATGATTTGAATAGTAATGCATAAGTGGGCAGTCACAGAGAAGCAAGCTAAATTTACATTTTAGGAATTGGCTGACACTTTCATCCAGAGCGGCTTACAATATCTAAAAAGTGTCTTGCTCAAGGATGCAGATGGACTCAAATTGGCTGTTGACCTCTCTAACCAATAAATCACCCTGCCGAAAATAGCATAATCATTTGGTGGACACTTTCAACTAAAGCATGGTACAGAATGCAAACTGTACATTTCTATATGTGTGGCCCCAGATATACAAGAAAGGGAACCCCTAACCCTGACAGTGTTAACATCATTACTCACATACTGCTCCAGGTCAGACTGGAACTCACAACCTCAGCATTGCTCTACAATTGTACAATGTTACATAAGTAAGCACTAACCAGTTGCGCCACTGGACCTCACAATCAAAATTGACCTTTGAATACTTTACTTTTGTTTAAACTAGGGCTGCAGCTATCGATTATTTTAGTAATCGAGTATTCTACCGATTATTCCATCGATTAATCGAGTAATCGGATAAGAAATACTTTTGCTTTATTAAAGAGCAATAGTAAATATACAAAAGAGAAAAGCTGTCTGCACGAAGCTGTCCATACGACACTGTGATTTACTGAAAACGAGGTGAAATAATAATTATTATTGATATTTATTACTAGGCCTAAATATCATACAAGTTCATAAGACTGGCTAATGTACATTTATTTACTATGTTGAAGGGTTGCCCTACACCTGCTGACCCTACTCACTGCAATCAAACTAAACTGAATATACCTGCTGTATTGGACTGGTGCATTTTAGGCTCCAATTGCTACTTACACCACCTGATATTTTGCTTTCTGGGGTATTTTATGCATCACTGTGAGGGGAGTAGGTGTGTGTGTGTGTGTGTGTGTGTGTGTGTGTGTGTGTGTGTGACTATCATAATAATAACATGAATGAAGCTCAGGCTTTCACAAATTGACTGCAGCATTTTATTTTCTGTGGTTATTTTCTTGAGCAAAACTTAGCTAACTTAGGGACATCATAACTAGCCACCATATTGATTTACGTTCTTAACTAGCCATTACATATAGCCATAATTAACGTGCATTCTTTACTAGCCTTCATCTCATCCCGTTTTAATATTAAGTGCTGACTCCGCCCACCCGGGCCAGTTTCGGCGTACGCCGGTAGCAATTACAAGTGGACCCTATCCTACAGTCCCTGCTCTCAGCAGAGGGAGGGGGCTACACTGTGTGTGGGAAGCGCTGTGATCGTCAGACCTCTCTGGATTAGACAAGCAAGTAGAGAAAACCGGCATCAGCCGAACCAATTTATTGCCAAATGCTTTGGGATTCAACACATTAACATTGCTTCCCATGGTCAGAAAAAGTCGGCAGATTTGTCGCTAGTCGCTTTTGAGAAATAAAGTCGCCAGGGGGGTCTGAAAAGTCGCTAAGTCTAGCGACAAAGTCGCCAAGTTGGCAACACTGGATCCGAAACTTTGGACACTTTCTGTCGTTTTCTCTGGCCTGTCTCTTCTCTTCGCCCCTCGCTATTTTCTCTCTCTTTCTCCAGCGCGTTGTGCAACAGTAATAATCATCCGTGCGAAACACTGAGCGTGTATATAGTTATATGGATTAAACGAAGCTTCGATGCAAAGAATTTGCATCGATGATTTTTAGTAATCGAGTTACTCGAGTTTCTCGAGGAATCGTTTCAGCCCTAGTTTAAACCCTCTGGCACTCCTTGTCTTGTCCTTGGTGGCCACCGATCTGGTTCTCTAAGCAGAGAAAAGACAGAAAAATGGGAATTAAAAAATGTTAAAAAATTCCCATCCTCCTCCCCCTCAGTTGGTCAAGCCACTTGTCACTCATCCTGGTGAGCTATTTACCTTAAAGCGGCATCTGAGGCTAGATTTATTGATGTTTTAATGTGAAAAAGTTGCATATTGCACCTTTAACTGCAAATACAACTGTGTGGACTGGATTCCACACAGGGATAGGCATGCCAATATAGCCACAAGAAATGTTGCTTTAAAGACTGGAAGTGCTTCCCTTTGCATTACCTGAAAGTATGCTTCACCGATAAGATCAGATAAGTGTTGATGGGGTGAGGGTGTCGTATAATACCATATCTGCCAGTTGCCACTCCTGCTTGTAACTACCTCAAGGCTGAATGCTCTCTCTGTGATTAGAGGTTGGGTAATGGACGTTTGCCAGAACTTGTCTGAAGTCCATGTTTCAAGAGACGATCTGGTCTGCAGTCGTTGTCAACTTGAGCACTTAAATTACCTTCTACCGTTTTAAAATTAATAACTATAAATTGTTTTGTAAGAGTAGATATCACTTTTTTTTTTTTTTTTAAATGATGGATATCTAATTTCTGAACGAAATTCATATCTTTTTCTCGTTATGGCCCTTTGGTATACCAGTTGACTCTGGTTCTGGGCTTTATCTAAGGCTCAAACACACAAGGCTGTAAATCATTTATCTACTTTATTGATACATCAATCATTGGGATGATTATAAATTGAATTTGAGCAGCGTTATTCCCTAATCATAATGGCTGTGCATTTCCAGAACCTACAAGTCCATTTTATTAAGACTTATTAAGATGTGACAGGTTCGCATGCATTACATCAAGCTGTTGACTCCCTCTCTGATGTTCATCTCTATGATAGGCTATTGGATGTGGTGATTTGTTATGTGTTCTGATTTTAAACCTTGTCTGCAAACCAAATTTTCCTTACAGGTCAGTAAAGGCTTACTGACAGAATTCCATTGAAACAAGTGATAGATGACGCTTAGGGTGCAATCACATCTACAGTTTGTTTCTTCGGTGGAAAAGTTTACTTTGTTGCATCTTTGTATTTGGTTAATTTAAAAAAACAAGACTCAAATGTAGCTTGTTTATTGGACAGCTCTTTTGTAACCAGTCATCCCGCCAGGTTACAGATTTTGGCGAGTCTAGTCTGTAATTTTAACTAATCATGATGGACTGCGCTCTTTGCCATAATTTACCTTCTCTGGTGTTCATACCAGTTAAGAACACATGAAGAAATAGCTGAATAGCATCAGTCCAGACTTCAGTTTGCCCTTGGTTCATTTTGCTATGTTAGGCTTTCCAAGCACGAAGAACTGCTGGCTATCACATGTCAACATCTGCCTCCTTATTCCCATAAAACCTTGTGTTTTAGACTTGTTTCTGTAGTTGGTAGAAAGGACTAAACACTCCAGAGTTCGACTAAACCGCTCCAAATACGCTTGGTGTGAATGCACCCTAGGACAGTATGGACCAAAAACCCCATATACTATGACAGTAGAATTCAGTCTTATCATTCTTTCTCATCAGGGTGTGACGGGTAAACGCAGTCAACTGATGCATTACATGGAGATAAGCTGATAATGTCGGTGTGGTTGGCCAGCACTGTGTAAAAACACTAGCACATTGGAACCATATGGCGCATTGCGTTACGATTGTTTTTAACTACTATAGTTCCAGGCCCAGACTTAGGGTCAGGGAATGGGGAGTAAATATAGGACACCTGGATTAGATGACATGTGCGTGAAACCTGATTCAGGATGCTGCACCAGTTGAGTACAACTCTCCCTTCTCTTCTTAAAAAATGCACCACTTTTCTCCATTCTTCAATGGTCTCTTCTGTTCTTCAATGGACACTTAAACCCCACACCTAGACGATTACAGAAGCACTTAGTGGCACTTTCTTGAAAGGGGTTTTGAACGGGTCACTGCATGATGGGTGGAACAAAGTGTCCAGTGTCCCTTGCGTCCATCTATGTTCCATATGGCACTGGGAGGGAACAAATAGGAGCAGACAAAGTGTTAGCAGGTCCTGTGTAGCTCAATGTCTAGAGCATGGCAGTAACACCGCCAAGGGTAGGGGTTCGATTCCCACTGGAGCCGCCAATGCTAAAATTGTATGCTCAGTACGTTTTGGGAGCTGATGCTGTTCTCTCAGAGCAACTTACAGTCAGTGGGACAGTAGAATAAGCTGCAATTTCCTACATCATCAACATTACACGCAACCGTATTGAGGAGTGCAAGAGTCAGAGCCATAGAGTTTTTATTGTACTTTGCCTTTTTTGGTACCTAAAAGTGCTTTGGATTAAGTGTCCACGAATATATTAGACTGACCATGTGAATCTAGCTTAAAGCCATGATCCCTTATGGATTTCTCCTATGAAATCAATCATGGAGGGCGAGAGAAAGGGTGAGAAAGGGAGAAGACAGGTTAAAGTTGGAGACCTGAATTGTGTAACAAGGTCGTAACTCAATGTTAGGAAGGGGGTGTTAAAGTTTTGTGTTAATTTCATAAAACAAAATTAGCAAATTTCCTTTGAGGAATCTGCTGCAGCGATGGTCAAGCCGTCAAACTCATTTTATTATAATAACTTGAATTTTTAATTAATAAAATTCACTTTCTAAGTTGATTCAAATGACCTAACCTTGGCTAAGACAATTGGAATAGTAGATAGTAATTTTCTTCTCATTCATTTCTCTAAAGCTCCAAGTATCATCTTCTTTGATATGGGTCTTTGGAATGGTTGTGTATGTGTATGAAAGGGCAAGACATGTGAATATCCCCCACATCAAGACAGTTCAGATAGTGTCAGGTATGTTTCACACACTGAAAAGTATCATAAACTGACTTTAAAATACTTGAATTGTCTATGTGTTCTGGCAGTCATTGTAAAGTCCTATGTAGACTATACACCACTCATCTGGCAATAAACTAGGCTAGCGCAAAGCCATACAAATTATTATTATTAGCAGTAAACACTGTTTAATACAAGTCTGCACCAATTACAGGAGGGTTTTTTGTCTCCATCTCAGTGTTCAGTGGTGCTGTCGGTCACTTACAAAGTCATTGGGAAGTGCAAGTCATCACTGTTTTCCTTGAGTTGAGTAGTGCAGGTTTTCCCTATTCTCTTTCACTGAAAAAGCACAATTGTGTCCGGTCTTCCTTAGTTTTCAATCGCAAGGGACGCTTTCAGCGTTCCCCTTTGGTTTCTGCAGCGCTGGGTTGCCACGTCCTGTCTCAGCTTCAAAGTACAGGATTGAATGGTTTATCACAGTTAAAAGTGCAAACTTCTCTGATTCTCCCTCAGTTTAAAAGTCTTGTCTCAAGGGAGGGTCTTTGAAGTCTGAACGCAGTGTTTTGTGTCAGTCAGACTGTTGAGTAGTCAGAACCGACGCCTGAGCATCGCCAGTGAGTAAACGCAGCATCAGAAGTAGGTGTTTCTGAGCGTTAATTTGCAGCCTGCGTTTCAAACCATGGGAAAGTTCTCTTTTATTCTTCTTCCAATGTGACTTCATTTTGAACTCGGCTAAACATGTCAGGGTGAAAGATGTGAAGCATTTGGGAAAGGGAAACAGTCATGAATAAATGCATGCAAACTGCGTCTACAGTGGATCATCATTGACTTTATTGTCACGCTTTAATGTTCAGCAAAATACTTAGTAGGAAGACAATGTTCAGGTCCAAGAAACACAAAGTCAAAGCAGACCTGCTAGCCAAGGAAACAGATCTGGGATTTATTCTGTTTAAGTGCTTCATAACTTCACTGGGATTCAAATATCAGACATTCATATTCCGTGTTCATTGTCTCATCATACCAGTCTATCCCCTCATGTATATTTTATTATTTTGTTTTGATGGTGGAAAGCAAAATGTGTCAAAGTATGACTCACAAAACAGAAAACACTGCAGCCGTGAATCCAATCCCAGCTTAATCGGACTCAAACCCAACACCACCAGTCTTTGTCACATAAGACGATATATGGAACCATAATGATGCCTGTGGGGAAACAGGTTGTGAAAAATAGAATATAAAAGACAAATGGAATAAAAAGAAGAATTCGGTCCCATAAAAATTCAGTATCTACTATATATCAGACTTCAAAAAACAACCAGGATATGAGGTGGCATCCAGAAAACTCATTCATGTAAACATACTCTACTGTAGTTGACCTGATGTGACTTAGTGACGTGTTAAACACTTCTTTGTTATCAGCCAGCTGCACCAAATATATTTGGGGAAACTGATAATGTAAAAGTTACCAGTCCCACTCAAACAGATTAGAAAAGGGAGAGAGAGAGAGAGTGTGTTTGAGTGCCTGAGAGGTCCAGGCTAAATCTAGCCTAGCGTAACAATGGACAGTGATAACAATGCTCTTAAGTCACATAAAGGTATGCACACGTTTTTGGGAGATTGGTCAATTTACTCGTTAAGTGATGAGAACACAGACACCAAAATCATGCATGTGTCCTTGGTAGATTGTTTGCTCTGGTGCTCCAAGCTAACACTTTAGCATGCACTGTGTTAAGTGATAGTAGGCGACTAGCATTATCTCAAAAGTGAGAAAATGAGAACTTGTATCAGCTCTAAAGCTTAAGTTGTTTTAAATGATATGCGGCTAAGTCTGACAGTTTTGCGTATGACTGGTGAAATCAATACAAAATATCATACTGTTTTCAGCTAATTGTGGTCTGTTTCCATAGGAAGTGAAGGTAGTTGGTGATGGGACACTGTGTACAGCTAAAAATCACTACACAGCGGATGAATAGTCCATGGTTTCCAGTGGTTTCTCACCTGAAATAGTTGATTGATTGATTTTATTTCACAGATTTTAAAATGCACATAGGTTTGAAGGCCCTTAGGCCACAACCATACACATATAATAAAATTGTCGAGGAATTCAACACACAATAAAGTGAAGAAGACTTATTTCCATTGTGGTTGCAAAAAAAAACCTGGCTACATCAGCCATACTAATTTATTAATGTTGCAAAATTTATGAATCTATAGGCCATATAATAAAAACCATTGACAACTTAGTATTAATAAAAGGTCAGTCTTCTTAATGGCAGTGGCCGACTATCACTACCACACAGTGTATGCTAAACAGTTAGCATGGAGCACTGGAGTGAATGACCAGGGACACATGGATGATTTTGGTGTCAATGTTCTTATCACTAATGGATAAGTTAACCAACGGGCCAATCTCCCAAAAACTTGGTGTATTTCTTTAAGGATATACTACAGTGACAATACACCTGCATGCATTATTGCCGAAGGAAATTGTCAGCAGCATTTTTAGGCATTGGTTTAGCTTTAGGCATTGTTGTTAGTAAATGGGCATTGTTGTTTATTAGCATATTAAAAGAAAAAAATCTTTCTACCTTTTCCCCTCACCTTTACTTCTTTACCTAATACTTCCAGGGAACCAGGATGTGAGGAGGCACGCTCAGGAGGTTTTGCATTTATTATATTTAGCTCTGGATAAAAAGGAAATGTTATCAGCGTGACTAAAATAAGCGGGATCTAAGGTCATCAGAAAGGAATGGGAATTGTTTCCCAGACTAGTACATGCAAGACCTTTTTTTAGGATGTACTTAACTACGGAAACCTGTAATTCCTGATATTTCCCAATCATCTGCAGTGCCACAAACTGAAATGAATGATTGCCAACAGGACGTTCCCACCTCTTGCTGGGAAATACAACCTGGCTTGCTCACAGATACAACTGATTGGTTTAACGCCAGAGACGAGAGTGTCTGGCGTTCATTGGCCATGTTTGGTTCTAACTCACTGAACATTCACAAAACTCCCTCAGTCGCTGGCCTGGCACTGGCACCAAAGTCTCCTCTTTCACCACCCACACACGCATACTCACACACACACACACACACACACACACACACACACACACACACACAAAGCCTGGTCTGTCTTTCTGTCAGTTGGTGGCAAGTGAAGAGGAGCAGCACCACTCTCCACTACTGAGCCTCCTCATTTATTTATATGAACTCATAAGTTGGAGAGGGGCAGAGAGAGAGAGAGGAGCAGAGAAAATGAAAGATGGAGAGACCAGGAGAAGACGAGTGAAGTGGGGAAAGAGGAAGCGTTATGGCGAGACGGAGAGTGACATAAAGAGAGGCGGGTACAGAGAGAGAGAAACAGAGAGAGAAGATTAGAGCTGGGGAGAGGAAAGTGGTGAGACGAGTGTCGAAACAGGGAGCATTAAGTGAAATGGAAAACAACAGGGACATACAGTACAGTAATGAGAGGGGGGAAACAGGGTGAGGGAAAGTGTGTGTGTGTGTGTGTGTGTGCGTGGGGGGGAACAGCAGCTCCTTCACAGAAGCCATCTTATGCCAACAGAGTGAGAGTGAAAGGTAAACCAAGGCACAAAACTCTCTTGTCAGCCGCTGCCAAAGACGGCCAGTGGATTCAAAATTTTCTCCAGCCAGATTAATTATTCAGTAGCCACCGTAGTTTTCAGGATGTAAACACTGTCGGAACACAGATTTACCACTCGACCAGTGGAGTTGACGGGCTTACCAGCCACAGTTTTATAATTAATCAGCATATTTTTGACATCTAAAGGCATTTTTCAAACCCTGTAGACAAATGGATGGAGGGAGGAAGATGAAGGGCCGGAGAAGAGAGGAATTCTTGTTTCAACTTTATTTGTCCCAATAGGCAAGTGATTTCACAGCAAGTATTTAAAAACAACATTAAGCAAAAATGAAACCGGCATATAGGAAAATGGCAATGTTCTCAGTTTTCTTAAAATTGCCCTTTCATTGCATTTCTTTACAAAATATTGCTGAATTTTACATTACATGATTCTGAACAGTTTATTATGTTTTCTTACTACTACTACTACTACTCTCACTCACTACTGCATTATTGTATTCTTTGGCCATCAAAACATAGAAAAGGGACGTGTTTTTTCCAATCCTATCATGGTCAGTCCAGCAATTATACAGGAAAAGTTATTTCCTGGCAATGGCCGTAGCTGATTGGTACCATTTTTGCCAATTCTGAATATGTTCAGGGCATCAAACTATACATGTAAACCAACTTTTGGTGTTTTTTAGGCAAATCTGAAACATTTGGTCCATTCCACCAAGCAATATAGTTATAGTAGTGGTGTGAGTGGTGATTTTCGGGAAAAGCGCTGTAGTGTTTAATTAACTGTTATGTGGTCACAAGTGTGTGTTCATCAGGTATTTTACAATGGCTTCAGATGTGACTCAGCCAATCAGAAAGGAGCACTGAATCTGCTTTATGTTGCAATGAAGGCCCGGTCGCTCTCTGATAATAACCTGGGAGATCTTCATGCTGTGTGGCAAATGCACACTTGTCCAAAAGACTGTTTACTCTGCTGGCAATTAAACTTCTCTTACAACCACTGAAGCATCATAGAGTCATGGGATTAGCACTGCAGCCTGTCAGCAAAGGTGACGCAGGTGACATCAGGTGACATCAGCACAGACTAATATTTAATCAGTCAAACTCCTGGATAAAAGGAGACACAGACACCATAATACTGGAGAAGCTTTTGATCGGTGAAGTTGGAGAAAGCATTTCATACTGATGAAGACATAGCTTTCTTCTTACTCGACTGGTCAATTAGCTTGCTAGCTGGCACAGCTATGTTACTTGTGTTACAATCTCATATTGAGCTGGAAATCCTAGTAAATGATGTGTCGATGGGTTAAGTAAGTTAGCTGGTATGGTTACCTGAAATACCTGCAACTTGGCCCGTCAATCAAACGATGGGGCGGGAGCTTCCTCTCCAATCTGCTGCAGTGAGATACGGATGTAGCCTTGTAGACTTCTCGAACATCTTTGGCAGTAATACATTTATTCAACATAGTCGTTGGGGTCTAACAACATACTCTCTGTATGAGTGAAACTATGCATCCAAGTTGTTTACATGGAGAACTCATTTGTGGCTACGGCCATGAGTCTAGGATTGGAAGCTTTATGGCGTGCATGATGGCTGTAATGAGATTAATGTGCAGTACTATGGAATGTCAGGCACAATCCTGCAGAGAGAGTTAGTGGAATGCAGCATTACGAGTTAGTAAAGGTTGTATTGTGTGTGTGTGTGTGTGTGTGTGTGTGTGTGTGTGCGTGTGTGTGTGTGTGTGTCAGGTGGAAATGGAATGAGGTAGAGACAACTTTACACATTGTTGTGATCATGTGGCTGTGTGCCCAAGGCTTTTGTATGTGATTTGCTGCATCTTGTGTGTGAATGACTGCCATTTCTTGAAAATCAGCTACTGGCAGAAGACAAAGACAACAGTGGCTCTTTATAATTGGTGGGTTGCCAGGTTTCACTGAGAGCTTTGGAGGTGATGGCGGTAGCTGTTAAAAGTTGGAGGTCTTATTATTTTAGGTTTTAGTTTTGCTTTTGGTTTGTTTATCAACAATTACATTTTTTGGATTGGATTGGATATTATTGACATAAAAATGGGGCAAAGGAAAAATCCCACCATAAAACATTTGTTGCAACACTGTTAGAAAACAGCTATTGGTGATGTAGATTGAGTTTTTGTGTATATTTCTTATTCCTGTGGATAACTTGCCAAACATAGATGATTTGACATCACGTGGAGATATTTCCTGCAGCAATAATGGAGTTTAATTTTCAACTAAAACATCAAAAGTAAACGTCAGGTTTTGGTGTCAGTCCCTCAGAATCAAAGAGCAAGGGCGTCTTTCTAGAGCCGCCATTTTGCACCAAGAGACGTTCAACAGTCATACAGGGAGAAATCCATCGTAGAAGAGGAGAGAGACCAATTTCTCCACCCACAGTAGCCTCAATAGACCAGAATGCAATGCAGCCAGAAGACATATTACATTTTGAGTAAGAGGCACAATTCTCACTTTTTCTTGATTGTAAAAACTACTGCTACTGCTATTTATCTCTCCACCTACAGATATAACCCACAGCTGGATTTAATGAGTTCACATCCGTTCTCTTGGGGTTGTCGAAAGTCATGTTCTGGGAAATGTAGGAAATCACTAACTTGAGTAGGAATATTTACTTTGCAA